>NC_056743.1:1035739037-1035766537 GCF_019279795.1 Protopterus annectens | reverse complement strand
AAGTTGCTAAAAAATTCACACAGGATTCGGGGTGGCAGATTTCCAAGCATCAAATGGTTGGCTTGAGAAATGTAAACTCCTACACGAGATCTCCCAGAAAGCTTTGTGTGGTGAATCCAATGAAGTTTCAGTAGAAGTTGTGGAAGAGTTCATCAAAAAGTTCTCGGACTTCACCAGAGTCTTCAAAGATGCTGACATCTTTAACGCTGATGAGTGCAGACTCTTTTTCAAGGCAATGCCTGAGAAGAGCCTCATCATGAAGGGTGACAAATGTAACAGTGGAAAACTTTTCAAAGAATGTTTCACAGTTCTGCTTTGTGCTAGCTTGGCCAGAGAGACTAAAGCCCTTGGTGACTGGTAAATCAGCAAAGCCATACACATTTTAAGAACCTGAAACCCAAAAAGCTCCTCATCACTTGGAGATCAAACAAATGCACATGGATGACTAGTGCCCTATTTAAGGAATGGGTAAGGGGTATCGACCCAAAAATGAAGAAAATAAATGGTCTATTCTACTGACAGTAGACAACTGTCCTGGCTACCAGCAAGTGAATCATCTCACAAACATGACACTGAAATTTCTGCCTCCAACCACAACCTCAAAAATCCATCCTCTTGACCAAGGCATCATCAAAACATTTAAAATGCACTACTGAGCCCATCTCCTGCAGAGGGTCATTACTAAAACACAAACCTGTGGTCCTCCTGTGGAAGCAACTCCATCCACTGCATCAGCCAATACTCTGGATGCTGCCCTATGGATCAGTTCTTCTTGGAATAATGTTCAGCCAGAAACAATACAGAAGTGTTTCAGGAAAGTTTGAAGCAGCTGATGAATTGGAAGAAGCAAGTGAGGATGACACTGAAATTGCAGAGACTCCAAAAGAAGAGGATGTTGGGCATCAGATAATGCAGTTGTAGTTACTTCCTCTGGAAAAATACCCAGGTATGCTGAGTGGTGTAGCTAACACTGAGAGTGCTTTCTCCGCTTACCTTTGTAATAAGAATAAGAAACAGACCAAGACTGACTTTTTTTTCAGAAAGAATGATTAAACAATGAAAAACAGTAAATATTGATTTTGTATGATACTGTAGGTATGATTTTACCTTGTTTTGATTATCTATGATTTCATATGATATTCTCTAATAAAAGCTGTACAAGAAAGTAAAGTACATGTACGTATCAGTACAATAGGCCTTGTTCCTTATGTTGACCAGTTTGTGACAGTCCCTTGAGTGGTTGTCTTACAGAGGTTCTACTGTGTGTGTGTGTGTGTGTGTGTGTGTGTGTGTGTGTGTGTGTGTGTGTGTGTGTGTGTGTGTGTGTGTGTGTGTGTGTGCATATATATATATATATATATATATATATATATATATATATATATATATATATATAGGTAAAATGACAATAGTCTAACAGTGCTTTTGTCTGCATTTGTATGTATGATTTTATTGTGTTTTGATTATCTATGATTTTGTATGATATTGTCTAATAAAAGCTGTACAAGAAAGTAAAGTACATGTATGTATCAGTGTAGTAGGCCTTGTTCCTTATGTTGACCAGTTTGTTACTTGTTACAGTCCCTTGAGTGGTTGTCTTACAGAGGTTCTACTGTATATATATATATATATATATGGTTCTACCTGACATAGTCGAAACCACACAACACCGACAACCACATCACCGACACCACATATTCGACAGTCCATAAACAAAAAACACATAACACCGACAACGCAATCACCGACGGTACACAAACACGAAACCCCATACACTGCACACACCACAATAACAATTAAAAACAAAACACATCCCCATTCCACAAACCACACACACAACACAAGCACACCAAAATCCTTACAAGCCCACACTAACCCTAAGGTCCTACCTACCTCCCTAACCCTAACTCACTTAACCCCCTAACTCACTTAACCCACCCCTCCTAACCCTAACTCACTTAACCCTTATCGCTCCCTAACCCTAACTCACTTAACCCTTCACAGACCGTCCCCCTCACCGTCAACCTCCACACTTACCTGCCCCCGCATCTGATCCGTCACTCGCATACTCACACAGCCTTTCCCTTTCCCGTCGTCCTCGGCGTTGGTGTTGTCATCCGTCCGTGTCGGTCTTCTGCATTATCGATGTTCTGCCACTGGTCTTCTTCGATGTCGATCTTCTGGAGCTCCGGATTCCGTTGTCGGTCTTCTGCGCTGTCGACGAAGTCAGGTAGAACCATATATATATATATATATATATATCAGTAAAATGACAATGGTCTAACAGTGCTTTTGTTTGCATTATTAATGTATTAATGTCGACAAGAAAACATCAATAATGCAGAATGTCAACAAGTGCTATAATTGATACTGAATGCAATGATATGGTAAGAGCTGTCATGAGCATGTACTTGCCAATGACGATTCAGTGAAGTTCAGAAGTTGATCAAATTAATTATGCTGTAGGCATCAGTAAGAATGCTGAAATAATAATAGCTGGTGTTAATTGCCCAGCAATTGGACTTAGCAGTCATATCATTATGTTACTTGCTAAGACAGTGCTTATTAATGACTCCTTACTCATGATGCGATATTATAAGATGATTAATTTTAGGAAACAATTCAAGGCGGTACACATATATGTCATTTAAAACAGTCATATGTTTAATAAGTTTTTTCAATCACTTGGCTGTGGTCTGCATACATGGTTTCAATGCATCCAAGATCCATCATAGGGTACATCTTGTGACTATAACATTAACTTGCCTACTTATAATTGTCAATGTCTTTCGATGGTAAGTGACACTGTGATTGTCAAGAAAGATAATTTTGTTACAACATATAGAATGTAAGCAAAATGTAAATTATGCATCTCTTACTGAAACAATCGATATCTAATAAAGATATATCACTTGGACTGACTTCAATTGCTCCGTTTGTAATTCACATATCGAATTATTGCACTCCAGACAATACTATGACTGCTGTCTTTGCTTACTATATTGATTTAAGGGAATTGAATTAAGGGAAGGGTTGTACTTAAAAACTTTCAGAAGCCCACTTCTCACCATGACATCAAGTGGACAAATAAGTAAGAGGTCAAAAAATTACATCCCTGAAAAAAGCTCATCCAAACATTTAGAGAACACTGTCAGTGCTTGAGTGTTATGGAAGGCATAGACCACGTAACATCTTCACCAAACGTAAGTCAAATTTCCTTCACCCCACCTATAAGAGTAGGTAATATCTATCAGTGTATGCTAAGCCAAAGGGAAAAAGCAATGTCAAATGCAGATTATTACTTGTATACAATGGAGAAACAACATGTAAGCAAAAGTAACTGGCAGGCATTCTAAGACATCAGAAATTCAAAGGAACAACAGTGCCTGAGTTAGTGGGTATGGGTGAACTGTTAATCAAATGCACAACATGTTTTCATGCACCAGACTCAAGTCCACTTAAAAAGACAGAAATGATGTCAAAATTAATCATAGAAGAGAACTCATACTACCCACCGTGCTTTGTAGTATCAAACTGTCTAGAGAGAACCTCAACAGTGTACAAATGTTATGTCATCCAGAAAATGACTGGCAGAAACTGTGGGAAGGTGTAGGCGAAATGGAGTGACATTTATTTGTAGGAAACTTGTAGCTGTTCATGAAATCAGTCCTACACTTTGGCCAATTAAAGACTGAAAGAAAGTACAGGAGTTATATAGATCCAAGTACTAACCTAGGTATGTCAGGGTGAGTGCCCTAGACGACTGAAAAGGTTATGCTAGTGCAAAATGTGGTTAGCCCATTTCACCTGCTTATGTAACGGTTGTCCTTGTCTGTGAATGATATTAGTACCGTGAACTGCACATGGTATAGTCAGTGTTGCATATTTATTGTGCTTCAAGATCTTACAGTGTGATCTGTCATTGTATTCATGAGCTTTGTTGAGAAGTGCAATTGATATCCTCATCCTATATAAGTCACGTGAGATCATGAGCATGTGACTATTCACAGTATCTCAAGTAATGTAAAGGATGCAAACATTAAAGGTTGTTATTTTTATTTTTGTAATAATGTATGAATGAATATTCAAAGTCTTGGCCTTCAGTCCAGGTATGGTAGTGATGTGGAGTTCTAGTCATACAGTGACTACATAGACTCTAACATATGTTCACAAACTCTGTCTAGATGAGTTAGAATTTTCACGTAAAAAATGAACATGCTGTAACAGCTACTCCATGAAGATGCAGAGCTAAGGAGAATAGGCACAGGCAGGCTCTGTTGTTTTATTTTATTATTGAAGGGAGTACAAAAAAACCCTACATCAATACCTTATAGTGGAGGCTGAGGTATGGATGGAGGCAGTAGGTCAATAAATAGTATGAACATATGCATCAAAAAAGGTGCAAGAGCAAAAATACGAATGCACCACTTGGTACCACTGCATGTACATCTGGAAACAGAGAACACAAAGGATGGCAAGGCGCACCCTGTCTAGAATTTTACAGAATGTTCAGATTTGTGACTGTTGGCTTTGGTCTGTTATTCATAAAATTTGTAAATTTCTGGAAAATCATTGAGGGCAGAAGTCACTAAACATCCAAATTTCAGACTTCATTTCTATCAGAAAATGCATATTAATGCAAAACCTGTTATTCTAGTAGCTTTTTAAGTTTATAAGAGTATTTTTTAAAATATGGTCCCATTTTTGTGCCTTTGTTCCCCCATTATTTTTAACTTTGTCTCTGATCCTTGGACTAAGAGGTTGAGGGGTATGGTGCAGATAACAATCTACCATCACTCCCCCTCCTCCTGATGTCTCACAGGCAGTCACAGAAAGCCAGAGAAGATCTGCCTGCCTTGTACAGTGTCAGCATGTTCAGCATCCCTTTCTAATCCCTCATAGGTGGGTAGAGCAATTATGCATGAACTGGTGGCTTTTTAATAGCACTGTTACTTTAAGAGAAGGAATTTCACTTGATAGAAGGGACTGTTGACTCTTGAGAGACTGAAAATTTGAAGCAGGGGCTCTGATGGTGGGCAAGACATCCAGAAATAAGAAAAATAAAATATAGCATCACAGAGATGCTGCTTATCTGGTGATGTTGCATTTAACAGTAAACTGCCTCAAAGGTCACATAACAGGTCAATTATTTTTAATCAGTCTATGAACTATTTTCTAAATGCCTCAGAGAAATGGGTAATAATTCTTAAACATGTTATGCAAACGTGTGCATGTAGCAAACATATATCCTGTAGAGTACAAAAATGGAAGACTGAGATTTATAGAGATATTGTCTCCTGTAACTGATATTTCAAAGAGATTTCTACCACTCCACACCTTTGTAGAGCCCTGATTAGAGAAGGAACATGCAATTCTACTTCCAATGATTTGTATAATTCATGCACATAGCAGTTATGGTAGCATAATGAGCAGAGGCACATCCCAAGGCCACATCTTTTTATGTGTAAGTGCAATTCTGACCCCTGTAATCTTTGTAAGCACAGCTAATAAACCAACCAGATATAATTATCAGAATTTGCCATGCTATGAACAGTCTGGCATGGCAACTGCTGCCCACCTCAACCTGCATGTTATACAAGTCACAATGAACTGCCTGGGCAGTACAGACCAATACAGCATTTGCACTGTGTAACAATATTAAAACAACACTATTAAAATTAGATTTACATTTTTAAATGTTTAGAAATTGATAATTTATTTAAGGTTATATTTTACACAAATGAGAACTCTGCATGGGTTGTAATAAGAATTTAAAGAACTAAAAGAGGATATGTGTGTGTGTGTGTGTGTGTGTGTGTGTGTGTGTGTGTGTGTGTGTGTGTGTGTGTGTGTGTGTGTGTGTGTATGTGTGTCTGTTTACATGTGCAAATATATGTGTGTACACTTTTATGTGTGTGGATGCATGTGTTTGTGTATGTGTTCTTGTGCGTATGTGTGTTCGTGTGTGCATGTGAATGGATTTATGTATGTGTATGTGTACTTGTGTGGACTTATATGAGCATCTGTGTACGTGTGTGCATGTGAGTGGATATATGTGTGTGTGTGTGTGTGTGTGTGTGTGTGTGTGTGTGTGTGTGTGTGTGTGTGTGTGTGTGTGTGTGTGTGTGTGTGTGTGTGTGTGTGTGTGTGTGTGTGTGTGTGTGTCTGTGTGTGTATCTTTCTGGCTGTGTATGTGTGTATGCACACATATGCTTGTGCAGGTAGACGTGAGTGCACTCCCTGTGTGTGCACATGTGTGCATCTGTCTGTCTGCAAGTTTCTCTGTCTGTGTTTATGAATGTATTTTGTGTTTGTATACATATGCCATTTGTGATATGGTGCACATTTAGCAGGGTAGATATAGTGATGGCGAAGATAATTCTGTCTGCAGAAATCTGTACAGTATGAGGTATCTTGTAAGGTGAACAGTGCAAGACAACTCTGTATGTCAAAAGCTAAAGAGTATTGTCTATGAGGGGTTTAGAGGAACTGTGAATGTCAAGAATTATAAATATATAAGGTAGTAGGTTATATATATAAAATATGTACCCCAGGGACTGTAGAAAGAAGGAGGGCATAAACAGAATCTATGTTTCCTGTACTGCATGGCAAGAGGTAGAGACATATAAAATAGAAGTGCATGATTGGAAATTAATACTATGTAGGAAAGTGTACCAGTGATACATGTAGGGATGAAAATGAATACACTGTGTGCTGGACCATAGTGTGAAATGGGGAGGAGGGGCAGCAGAACATGGAATGGAAACTATGCTCTGCAAGAGCTGTTTCAGACATAATTGAATTTGCTCAGTGCTATTGCTAGTGCACCTAACCAGAAATGTTTTTCCAACTAGCTGCTGTTCAATTTTTAGTGAATGCTTTGTGACACAGTCCTCCATGGATCCATGTTACTTAGCAACAAAGTGCTTTAAGCACTTAAGAATTCTTTATGAGTACTCAAGGAAACTATAAAATTCACTGAGGATTAATTGTGTGTGTGTGTGTGTGTGTGTGTGTGTGTGTGTGTGTGTGTGTGTGTGTGTGTGGGTGTGTGTGTGTGTGTGTGTGTGTGTCACACACATTAGTGTAGTTGTTTGAAATCTCTCCACAGGAAAAGTGTTGGTTTGAACTATTAAGATTTTTCTTGCCTAAAGACAGAAAAATCTGTTCTGATGGGAACTAAAAAGGATTATGACAAGCCATGTGAAACGAGAAGCATCACCAAAGGTCAGGGAAGGTGGAAGAGCAACAAGGGATCTTGAGTAGGCTGATGGTGCAATGTTTAAAAAAGACATAATGAAGCTCAGAAATAGCAAACACACTTTAAAGCAATCACATTGTTGAGGAATTTGTTCTACACCCACAAAACCCGACTGATGTGTGACAAAGGAGTTAGTGAGATTCCAAATTAGGATTTATGTGGGTATAAAGACTCTTCTCTTGCGTCTAAGGTGGCAGCTATTCTGGAGATACCTAGCCCTCCCCATGGTAAGAAGAGTGAGATACCCTACTCGTTAGTGCGCTGCTGACAAACTTGTTACTGGTTGGTGATAGGGAGGTTCAAACTGTGGGGCAAGGAAAGGTGGGGAGCATTTGAGAGTACGAAATATAACACCATGTATGCTTGGCAAGCAGTTGTTTGAACTGTAAAATGACAATACAAATTTCCCTGACAAATGGATGAATAAAACGGACAGTTATGTTTGTTATGCCCATATCTAATGTTGCATATTGAAGCTTTTATAATAATAATGTTTGTTTTAATGGCACCTGAATGGAAGCAGTGCTAGAACATTCTGTTACACTCTCATATTGCTGTCTTCAAACCTCTTAATGCGTTCATGAATCAGTTTCAACCTGTGTTTACCGACAACTATAAAAAACAACTGCTTTCAAATCAAAAAGCGCATTTCAAAACACGTTATGTACATTATATTGTAGGCATTTGTTTAAAATGTTTTGCACATTTTTTATTTTTTTTAGCCTTACTAAACCATAATGATTTAGACAGATGTTTAGAAATAAAATACATAAACTGGCTTAGTACAGAGTGTGTCTAACTACACTCTTCCACTGTTACAAGAGCACAGATGTGTCTCTTTTAAGTCATATTGAATTACATTTGCATAATTAAAAGGTACACTTTGTTCAGCCTGTAATGCATTCAGATTTAATTTGTTTTTTGAAAATCTCTAATTTGCCTAAATAGGTGAATAAATTATCCTCTGTCAGATTACATCATTTATTTGAGTTTGAACTCCTTTCTTTTAAAAAAGGCACTTTTATAACATACAGCATCAGAGTTATGAACGTGTTACAATAGTGATTTACTTCATTGTTCAACATCAAATGATGTAAATTTAACTTAGACAGTTGCAGATGTCATAATATTTCCTACAGAATAGTTGCTATATGATTGAGGTTTTAGATCAGCGGTATGTACCTCTCTACAAACTGTAATGGACTGGCAATACAAATTTGATCACTTTGATGTGTTTTGGAGCAGGTATTCCATGTTTGTTGAAGGAAAAGAAAACCTTTATGATCCCTTGTTTCTCAGGTTATAACAGCAGTTAGGAACAGGAAGGCCAAATAATGGGAGAGCAAAATATGGCCTTACGTTGCTTGTCTGTTATGGGAGGAAAGTCTGTGATGATGCATTGAAGCAGTGTGTGACTGGTGGAACCTGTGAAGCTTATCACAGCAGTTTAGATCCAGGTCTGTGTAGGACAGTCTAGCAGAAGAGATGTGTGTAGGAACAGGACTGTGTACCCTCTTTTGGGCAATTGTATCCCTGTGACTACAAGAGTAGGTAAACAGTAATAAAAAAGTAATCTTAAAAAAAAACTAGCTCACACTAATCTCTCCTCAAAGTGATGATCCCAGGTCAAGCTTGCACCCAAAGAGAAAGGAATATGCAAAGCAAGCATGAAATAGTGTGCTAAAGGCAGCAGAAGGTGGAAAGTGAAAAATAAAGAAAAAAATACAAACTAGTGTCCAGATTCCAAGATGATAGAGTGGTGCTATGTAAAATAAATGCTAAGGAGACAGCACTACACAGACATGCACAAAGCAAAGAATGACTAAAATGAATGAAAGGCAGCGAAGACTAACATAGTGAAAAGGAGCTAATGGAGTAAGGAATGGTATTAGGCTCATAGGTTCATAGGTTAGTACTATTTGACTGATCGGCCTTTCACTTCTGTAAATTTCTTCGTCATCAGCAGCTTTTTCTGTGTGTAAATTTCACTTTCTCCTAAAGTTCAAGGGGTTGGAGTTAGCAGACCTTTCAACTGTCCCTATTTTGGAGAAACATTCCTGTTTTCTGACCTGATTTAGGATGTCTCTATTTTTGGATGGATGTCCCTATTTTCAGGGTTGAGTTACCCCTTCACCCAATTTTCTGAATTCCCCCTCATCACATGTGATTTTTGAAACTATCTAGTGTACAGAAAACCACACTACATGACCAACATACTAGTGGCAACAATAATTTAAAGGAGGACACACATCTTACAATTCCCTTTTTCTGAAGCAAAAATAAATAACCTTCTATGGTAGAAAATTGTGATATAGATTTTACACTCTGTGTTTCATAACCTGCTTATATTTTACCATCATTTGTCACTCTCTGTTTTTTAATTGTTTTTGAGTAGTATCCCACATTCCTGTGGGAAACAGGAAGAGTTATGTGATATCTGATATTCAAATTTTATGCTAATTCGGTCTAGATTTTTAGCTGAATGTTCATCTGTTTCAAGGAAATTTGTTACAATTTTTGATGTCTGCAGGTTAAGAAACATGAGTTAATGATATATAATAAATGCAGTATGCATGTAAAAAGCATCTCACAATATCCATCAGTTATAGCCTGGTTCTATGGAGTAGAGGGATCGAGCCCAGACTGTGACCCAGGTAATTTCAGTTCGATTAGAGACCGTGCAACTGGAAGATGCAGGCATACGTACTCTTGAACACACAGAGTTGGCATGGTATCAGTCTGGAAACAGTCAGGGCTGCTTAAAGGGAACACCTCTTGCAAAGGGGAGGGGACATCGTCTGCAGTCACGCTATTGCACTCTCTTCTTCAGGACTTTGTTGATTGTATGGAGGGGATAGTAAAGCTGTAAAACCAGTATTCAGTAAGATGCAATAAAAACATACTGTAAACAGTAAGATGAATGAGCAAGTAGACAGGACATATACAGGCAATGAATGGGTAATGAGGGCAGGAAATACTGTGAAATTTAAAGTAATGGCAACCATATGTGGAAACACTTTGAAGGTAACCCTCACAACTGTTGTGAAACTATTTATTTATTTATTTATTTTACATTTGTATACTAGTGAGGTACAACTGGACAAAGCTGTTTTCAGCAAAGGCCCGGGGAAAAAAGCCCCAGAACAATTGCTAGCATACTATACATAAGATAGTTACATGAGCATTGTGGTTTACAACACACAACACCATCAAGTTACCTTCATGGATATTGCATATTCATTAGCGTTGTGAATGATTACAAAGATGGCCAATCAGGTTCTCTACTCATATGGCACTGTTAAAGGAAGCTATATAGAAGTTGGGGAGAATGGAGCACACGGCTTTTAAAACATTTAAGTATCTCCAAGCAACTCAGTAGAGTAAACATGTAACATGAGGAAACAGCACATTACAAGTAAGAAATCACTATCCAAACCCAATATATGTATGTGTGTGTATATATATATATATATATATATATATATATATATATATATATATATATATATATATATATATATATATATATAGATAGATATAGATAGATATAGATAGATATAGATATATGTATATCTATCTATCTATCTATATATATATATATATATATATATATATATATATATGTGGGTCTACCCAAAAAGAACGAAAGACCACATTACCGAAGTCTAAATGAATGAGAAGACATTGCCAAATCATCACTTTCATGTACAACTAGAATGCCGAAGCATTTCACAGGCTAATTAACCAGGTGGCCAGCAAAAGAAAATTGCCCCTTTCCTACCTGTAGTGTGATTCCAGAGATGATATATTTAGTTGGGGGGTGGGATTGTAGAGGGTGTGGGGGCATGGTGTGGGGGCGTGGAATGTGAAAATCCTTAACAGCTTTGTGCAAAAGGTCACAGCTACAGCGACTTGTGCTCTTCACACATTGTACAACTTACCCAGTGTTGTGTACATAGCTAAGTGCAAACAAAAATGTTAAAATACACTCAGACTAGTAAATTTAGAGTAATATAATGTATGTATGTAATTCAAATCATCTTCATTCTATCAGCTTTCTAAATGAGTACAAAAACTATACAGACTTCTAGGCCTTAGTTCCAGATTATTTTTGACTTTGTCCTAGGTTCCTAAAGTTTATAAGCAAAAAGTGAAAATGTGCAAGACTCAGTCAACCTAGAGTCTCCACTGTGCAATACCTTAAACCTCCCGTACTGGACACCTGTAGGTTATATAGAGCAATGTAGTTAAATCACTGGTATGTCCTTAAGGGGTTAATTTGCAGGTATTCCATCTGCTCCCGCTCATAATCATCATCATCATCAACCCCCTTTTTGCCATTTTTTTCTACATGGGGTCGGGTTATAGTGTTAACTGTCACCATCTCTCTCAATTCAGTGCCACACTCCTGCCTTCTTCGACACTCATGCCTGACTGTTGCAGATCTTCTCTCACAAAATCCAGCCACCTCTTGGCTGGATGTCCTCGTTTCTTCTTACATTCTTCCTGTCTGTCTCAAATCTCCTTCACCAGATTGTCTTCTACTTTTCTGCGCATGTATCTGAACCAACATAATCTCTTCTCTTTGATGTTTTCTGCAATTGGAGCTAATTTGGCTTTTGTTCCTATGTCCTACCACCCTTCTCAGGCACTTCATTTTCATTACCTCTAGCTTCCTCATCTGCTCTGCCTTTACTACCCATGTTTCTGTAACATACCGTAGTACTGGTCACCCCTGTCTTGTATACCTTACTTTTCAGTTTTTTGGTATTCTTTTGTCATTCACTACACCTGAGACTCTATGCCAGTTGGCTGCAGCACCTCTTATACTAGCTTTGACCACTTCATTTAGACTTCCCTTCTCCTCAACCACCCCTCACAAATAATTCAAGCTATTTACCTGTTCCACTATCTTCCCTTCTATCTCAATACTCATCTTCTTCTGATTTCCCCAATTTGCTGTCATTACCACTGTCTTATCTGTGCTTGGTTTCATCTCATGTGCCTTCAGCTTTGCATTCCATTCCCCTATCCTTTGCTGAAGCTCTTCCTCAGAGCCTGCCTGTAATGGCACATCATCTGCATACAGCAACTTTGTTGCTCTGTCCCCTCAGACCTGTTTGCTAATGTAGTCCATCACCACTATGAACAGCAGTGGGTTCAGAGCTGAAAACTCTAACTTGGCTGAGTCGTTCTTTCAGTCTTAAGCTGACAATACAACGGAACATAATTATCTCATAATTACTTTGTTAATTTTGTTCTTATCCAGAGCTCTGAACAGAAATTATGCAATAAAGCTATTTCCCAAACCTGAAGTTTTGTTTTATTTATTTTAATAAAATCATGGACCAAATCTGCAGGGTGTCTAATTTTAAAAATAATGTAGGTAATGTATGGGACCACGTCCAAAGTTATTAAAATACCAATAAGAAATCCTCTCGTATCATACCTGAATATAGAGATGAAATGTAATCCCAGTCTTCAGTGGTGGTTCATGTGTGTGTGTGTGTGTGTGTGTGTGTGTGTGTGTGTGTGTGTGTGTGTGTGTGTGTGTGTGTGTGTGTGTGTGTGTGTGTGTACCCTATGAGAAGCAAACTAAACTATGGCCATTACCAGTATAATGTAGTTCTCCATTTGACTTTGGAAAGTGCTTTCTTAACTGTCTTAGCTAGACTAAATAAAGATAATATAACTGTGGGCTGCTGAAGGGAAAAAAATGAGCAACAACTAGAATTCTTTGGATGAACAAAAATGCTCTACAATACAAGAGTAGCAGCCAAGTATGCAATTGGATTTGCAAATTAACTTACTCAAAAAGCCTAAGGGACATTAAATGTATACTCAATTAATTGTTTAGTTATTGAAATTAAAGCAAGATGGTCTTAGATGCTACCCTTTTCAAACTCACTCAGAACATTCGCCAGTGATCCTGACCTGCTTAATCATGCTCATCTCCTTGTTAGGACAGTAATACCAAGTAAGTTCACATGCAGCAAGCACATATCCCCTTAACGTGGAATCGCCTTTAATTAGACATAATTACTAAGAGGATTAGGTCACTAACATTGACATCATGCTACACTTCCATGTCCCGGTAAATATTCCGAATGTGGAAAATCAATGTTGCTAGGATTCAATGGTTGCCACTTATTTACATCTTGTTTTGGTGCAAAAGCTAATAGTGGGGTTGGATGCAGCAGAAACACCATAAAGAGCACTTAATGTACTAGCAGTAATAGAATTCTGTCACTGTCACACTTGCCAAAATATACTTCTGATATAGTAGTTTAAAATGAATGTAAAAGTAAAATTAAAGTCTGTATTTCAAAGTCTATGTTGCTGTTGTTAGTAAGCAATTCAAGAGTCATGTTTTGCTTTGGGGCACTAAACCATGATGTAGGAATCTTTGGTTGAATATTTTTCAGTCAATAGCTCTGAATTCAAGGATTTCAAAGAGATAAACCTCCTTATACACTATGATGAACTATTCAAATTCACTTGTAACATCACCAGATCTGACAGCAACACAGCTCCAATTTATACAAAGTAGTTCTAGTCCCATGTAAATAAGTGTCAAGACCTGGCTATCCTTATTAAAGTCAGATATAATAGTAAGTTTAAGAACAAATCACACTGGTGATACACTAACTTAAATAAACTATACAACAAAAGAAAAAAAGTTCTTAAATCATACAATAGATCTAATTGTTCTCATATTACTTCACATTAAATAGTGCATCAAGAATATCAATAAGGAACTAACAGGTAGTTGAATTTAAATTTGCTTCTGAAGCCCAGGAGAATTATTAGTTCTTTTTAAGTTTTAGGAAACTAAGAAATACCATCCATCAGTGTTCTGAACTTATCAGAATTGGTGCCACCCTCTCAGACCAAGTAGAGAAAGCAAATATACTTGCAAACTACAAAATCCACCAGGAAAAGCAGTGGAGAAGCTAAGAAAGTTCTTTTTAGCGTAGTTAAAATGTAATGTTCGCTATTCGTCCCAAAGATTTCATTTCTGATGAAGTCTTTGGGACGAATAGCGAACATTAAATTTTAACTACACTAAAAATAACTTTCTTAGCTTCTCCAGTGCTTTTCTTGGTGGATTTTGTGTTTTTTTTGTACTGTGGACACCTTGGCCTGCTTGTGTGCTGCTTTTCTTTTTTTTATTGATACTTGCAAACTAATTTAATACAAACGTTACTCTTGAAACATCTATTTTGATTCCAAAAATATATAAATCCCTGACGCCTTCTAATATCACTAAGGATCATATACTGAAGATGATTTCTAAGATCAAAAATATTAGTTCCATGGGGCCTGATAATTTACCTGGATGCTTACTAAATACTTCAAAACTTGTTCTTGTGGAACTCTTCCTCAAATTTTTTAACCTGAACTTAGCTGCAGAATTTCTCTCTGAAGAATTCCAAAATGTAATAGGGATACCTTTACACAAGGGCAGGCCTATCATACATAGGTTCATAGGTGTGTACTAGGCTAATGGCCCTGGAGCCTTTACAAGCCTAGCCCGTAGGATTACTCAGGCATAATGCTACCCGACCTTAGTTCCCAGTGCCTCTGTCAAGTAGAGTGACTGGAGTGATCCCTGGGGCAAATTTTCTATTTCCCATCCACTCATCAAGATTTCTCTTGACAAAGGCCAATGAGGTGCTCTGCATGACATGTATGGGAAGTCTATTCCATAGCATGGGCAGTATCTGGGTTATGAACCAGTCCCTCCAGCATGTTCTGTTGATTGTGGTAATGAGGTTGAGGACTCTGGAGTGTGTGGTGCAGAGGGATTGGGATTTCTTTTGATGTAGCATTTCTAACAGAACTGGATCAGACATGGCTTTGTAAGTCAAGCAGAGATTGCCTTTAAGGAGTTGATAAGAGACAGAGAATCGTTAGAGTGTTTTGAGTCTGTCCATATAGGACAATTGTTTAAGGTCTAGAATCCTCTTTGTACACACCATCATGTAATAAAGATGGTTTCTAAGACATAGACAAAGGAAACTGTAAATCCATTAATTCTGTCTGTTTTCCATGAACTTATCTGCAAATGGGGCAATGTTTGCCTCTAATCTAATTTTCTTATTTTTTTCATTTGTCCCACAATGTACATCATACTACCAATCTCAGGTACTTTATCTGTATCACATTAATATTCCTCAGATGCTCTGATTTCACTCTCCAGGATTCTGTGCCTTTTAAAAGCACTGGTCCAAGTACAGTTTGTATATCTTACTTTTTAGTTTCCTAGCAATTCTTCTATCATACATTACCCCTGACACTTTGGCCAGTTGACTGCAGCACCCTGATTCTATCACTGACTTCCTCATTTAGACTTCCCTTCTTCTCAACCACATCTATCAGATACCTGTCAATCTGTTCCACTATTTTCCCTTCTATCTCAATTTTCACCTTTGCTTGATTTCACCCACTTGCTGCCATGACCACTGCCTTGTCTGTACTCAGTTTCATCTCATGTGCCTTAAAGTTTGCATTCCAGTAACCCATCATCTCATGTGCCTTAAGGTTTGCATTCCAGTAACCTATCATTTGCTGAAGTTCCTGCCAGAGTCTACTTCTATTGTCATATCAAATGCATATGCTATCTTGCTTGATCTGCCCCCATTAAACTGTTTATTAATGCAGTCCATCACCATTATGAACAGTGGACTTGGAGGTAAACCCTGCTACACATTGATTCCCACTGGGAACCCTGATATGAGATTTTCCACTAACCACTTGTGTAAAAATTGGCTGCAGGTGATTTAGTCATATGGGCTAATGTTGCCAAAAAGAGTTTAGAACTATTTTCTTTTAATACTATTAAATTATTTCTAGTTGTGTTCTGACTGGTTTCTTCAGAAGCTGCATTATGTCATTGTGAGAAAAATATCAGAGCATTCTGCATGTTGTTTTGAAAGGAAAATAGATGCTATTTATGTATGAAATCTCTCTTAACCTCTTTGATATGTACTGACCAGTGATGCTGTTGGCCTTTTCTTTCTGTTTGTCTGAGACTATTAGATGGACTATTGGAATCCCAAATGAAAGAGGAATCTATAGCAAGATGCTTGAATTATAGACCTTTTCAGATTTATTTGCATTCTGAGTCTTTTGTTATCAAACAAATAGGTTCATAGGTTCATAGGTTCATACTAGGCTATCTGCCCGAGAGCATTTACAAGCATAGCCCATCGTTTTGTGGCTTACGCCACCCCTTTAGTATGGGGAACTATACCCATTATTTTGCTGTGCCTCTGTCGAGCAGTGACACTGAGGTAATCCCTGGGGTATATCTGCGATCTCCCATTCATTGGTCAAGATTTCTCTTGAACAAGGCCAGCGAGGTGCTCTGCCTCACATGTACCGGGATTTTGTTCCACAGCATAGGGAGTCTTTGGGTGATGAATCTATCCCTCCAGCACGTCCTATTAATAGCCGTGTCAAGGTTTAAGTCTCCCGCCCTTGTGGCTCTGATGGATCTAGATTTTTTGAGATGAAGCATATTCATCAAATCTGGGTTTGACATGGCCTTGTATGTTAGGCAAAGGTCATCTCTGAGCAAGTGGCGACTGAATAGAGCTGGAGTTCTTTCAGTCGGGCAGCATAGGACAGATTTTTGAGACCCTTTATCCTTTTGGTGAGGAACTTTTGTGGCCTCTCCAGCTGCTGCAAGTGTCGGGTCAGATACATTCCGAATGGGGCATTGTACTCAATCATTGGTCTGATGAGTGATGAGTAAAGGGAGACTATGACCTCCCATGATCTAGATGAGAATCCCTTCATGATAAGGTGGGTAATGTAGAAGGTCTTCCTAACTACTTTAGCTACATGGGTGTCGAATGACAGACTACTATCAACCTGGGTCCCCAGGTCCCTGATAACTTCTTCTGTGCTCAGTGGATTGCCACCTATTTGGTAGCTAGGGGTAACCTTGTTTTTCCCGAAGGGTATGACTATGCATTTTTTGGCATTTAACTTTAGGCCGTGCTCTGGCCCCAGTTATCCGTTTCTGTGAAATATAACTGGAAATATGATATTCAAATTGCGCTAGGAGTTTTTATGCCAACTGTTTACCTTTCCTTGAGCAAATGCAATATTGTTTTGTAAAAAAAAAAAAATATTTAAAATTGAAAAGGAAAGGCTGGAATTACAAAATCAAGATGTTTGCCTTTTGTGAAGAAGGGAACCAATGCCTGGAGCAGGGACTGAAGGAATAAGGAATTGCTGAGGAATGGCTTATACATCTTCAGAATAAGGAAGACATCATTCAACAAGCTAAGGGAAATCATCAAAACAAAACAATTGCCAATGTAGATGGTATTCTTGTGTATACAAGCACTATGCTGTCTTCCTAAGTATCAGTGTCTGTGTACTTAACTCTGTTTTTTTCCTTTTTGTACAAGCTCCACATCAATACACCTGAATGGGCATACATTTTCCACTATACCAATCATGGAGACAGATTGGACATTGCTGGAAATGTGCTGAATATCAAGGCAGATTAAATTAGTAGTGCTGAGTTTTGACACTCTGAAGGAACTAAAAGGAGAACAGTGTATGCATATGTATTGATTTCAGTAAATACCTGGCTGTACTTATTATTTTAATAACATGGTTTGAATGTAACAATGTGAGGAGAATGTAACTTAGATTCACAGCTGGGAACACACTGTGAGCTGTAGTCACAATCTCAGGTCAGCAGGTATAGGACATTGTCTCAGAAAGAGTGGTGGAGGCAGATTAGTGAAACACTAATTAATGGTATGGCTAAGTGTGTTCTCTGACAGAATAAATAGGACATTCCTCAGAAAGAGTGGTGGAGGCAGATTAGTGAAACATTAATTAATGGTATGGCTAAGTGTGTTCTCTGACAGAATAAATAGGACATTACCTCAGAAAGAGTGGTTGAGGCAGATTAGTTTCATAGTTTCATAGTTTCATAGTTTCATAGTATAGTACTAGGCTATCTGCCCTGGGGCATTTGTAAGCCTAGCTATAGAAATGTGGCTTTTGCCACCCCATGAAATGGTACAAAAATGTACAGAATAAATCTAGAATACTGTGCCTCTGTCTAGTAGTGAAACAATGAAGGTCCCTTTATATAATAGAATTAGTTTACTGTGCCCCTGTCTAGTAGTGACACAGATGTGACCCCTGGGGTAAACCTACGATTTCCCATCCACTCATCAAGATTTCTCTTGAAGAGAGTCAGTGAGGGGCTCTACCTAATACGAACTGGGATCCTGTTCCAAAGCATGGGAAGCCTCTGGGTTATGAATCTATCCCTCCAGCATGTCCTATTCATACTTGTGCCGAGGTTTAAGTCTTTAGCTCTCGCTGTCCTGATGGATTTGGGTTTTTTGAGGTGGAGCATGTCCATCAGATCCTGATTGGACATGGCCTTGTATGTCAGGCAGAGATCACCTCTGTGAGCAGGCGGTATGCTACTGAATAGAGCTGAAGTTTCTTTAGTCTGGCAGAATAAGACACATGTTGGAGACCCTTGATCCTTTTGGTGAGGTACTTTTGTGGTCTCTCCAGCTGTTGCAAATGCTGGGTGAGGTACATACCAAATGGGGCATTGTACTCAATCATGGGTCTGATGAGGGAGGAATATAGGGGTACAATGACATCCTTGGATCTGGATGTGAATCCCTTCATGATGAGGTGTGCAAGGTAGAATGTTTTTCTAACCACTTTGGCAATGTGGGTGTCAAATGAGAGGTCGCTGTCTACTTGGGTCCCTAGGTCTCTGATTACTTTTTCCGTACTCAGTGGGTTGCTGTCTATGTGATAATTTGTGGGTACTTTGTTTTTTCCAAAAGGGATGACTATACATTTTTTGGCATTTAGTTCAAGGCTGTGACTACGGCACCAGTTGTCCGTTTTAGTGAGGCCTTTTTGTAGGATGTGTGTGTCTGCTGGTTTATCGACTATGGCGCCTAGTTTGCAGTCATCTGCTAACTTTGTCAGCCACAGCCCTCCCATGTTTGCTTTAACATCTGAGAAATAAATGCCGAATAAGAGGGGTCCCAGGACAGATCCCTGTGGGACACCACTTGTGACTGGCTTTGAGTCTGATATTGCTCCAGCGATTTTAACTTTATGGGTTCTGTCCTTTAGCCAGTTTTCAACCCATCTAGTGACATAAGGGTTTACTTTTAAGCTGTTTAGCTTATCTATGATGCCTGAGTGAGGTATTGTGTCGAAGGCCTTAGCCAAGTCCAGGTATGCTGTATGGACTGCTTTGCCCTCATCAATGGCTCTAGTGACTGTTTTGAAAAAGTCAACCAGGTTTAAAAGGCAGGATCTGCCGTTTACAAATCTGAACTGGGTGGGGTCAAGTGTCTGTAGGTCCCCTATGTCTCTGTTTATGAGTTCCATAATGATTCTTTCCATAGCTTTGCAGACCAGGCTAGTTAAGCTTATGGGGCGGTAGTTTCCAGGGTCTGTAGAGGCACCCCCCCTTGTGGAGTGGGACCACTGTTGCTGTACGCCAGTGTTCAGGTACATATCCCGAAGTAAGGCCAAGGTTAAATAGCATTTTTATGTGTGGGTTTAGCTCCTCTTGGAGTTCACGTAACACGCACCCCAGGATACTGTCAGGTCCCATTGAAGCTGTGTTTTTTGCTTTGTTTAGGGCGGTTCTCACTTGGACATCTGAGATGACAGGGAGATTACATTCAGCTGGGATAAGTATTTCTTCTTTTGGGGGTGAAGGAGGGGAGAAATTTGCACTGAACCTGTCAGCCATAATGTTAGCAATATCTGTGGGTTCAGTGTATTTTTTGTTGTTGTGAACCAACTCTGAGCATATCTGAGGGTTTCCGCCCAGGTTTCTAACATAGCTGAAGAAGGCTTTGTGGTTATCTTTAGTGTCCTTAGCAATTTTTCTCTCAAAGTTTGCCTTGGATGTTTTTATGAGAGAACATAGTTTTCTGCTAATGTTGATTAGGGATGTCTTCCCTTCATGGGATTTCGCTCTGACGTGCAGTAGCTTCCTTCTTTTGTTATACAGTTTGTTTATGGCTGAGGTCCACCAGACAGGATGCTTACATTTGGTGGAGAGGGACTTGGATTTGTTTGGGATTGCATGATCCATGCATTCTTGGAGATGTCCATAGAAAGCATTTGTGAAGGATTCGGCATTGTGGGATGTGGTATCCACTGGCACAGTGGGCTTAAAGGATACCATCTCAGTCTTAAGAAGAGTGAAGTCTGCTTTTGAGAAGTTTTTCACTGTGGTCTTTTGTGCTGGGGTGGAGGTGGGATATGTATATCCAGGGTGATTAGTTTGTGGTCAGATCTCACTAGTGAGGGGTATACTTTCGGTGTGGAGCATTTTGTCCCCATGTTTGTGATGATCAGGTCTAGTATATTATCTCCCCTAGTGGGAGAGGTGACTAGTTGTTCCAGTGCATTTGAATTTATGAATTCCAGGAACCTTTGGGCTAGGGTATTAGGGCAAGAATAATGTACCCAATCTATGTTTGGGTAGTTGAAGTCCCCCAGTATGATGGTATTTTGTGATACATTCATATCCTCCAATGTCTTCAGGAAGGCTGAGTGGGGTTCTTGAGATTGGGAGGGTGGTCTGTAACATGCTACCAGTTGTATAGCAGTTTTGCCTATGGTTAGTTGCACCCGTATGGTCTCTGATGCTTCATGTGTTGCTACTAACCTGGAGGTGTGGGTGTCCTTTATGAATATGGACACTCCCCTCCTTTGTGGTTCGCCCGGGTTTTGGGGCGAAAAGCATGATACGAGGTATAGCCTGGTAGCGCTGGGGTGCTCTCAGGAGCCTTGAACCAGGTTTCCGTTACTGCACAGACGTCGATGTTCTCCATGCTGAGGAGTGCATCAAGTGCCTCCATCTTGAGATTTTGACTTCTGGCGTTGAGCAGCATTACCCTTAGTTTCTTCCCATTTTTGTTTTCTAAGGAGGTGGGTTTGTCTTTTGAGCCTTGCCTGTCCAACATATCATCCCAGGCAGACAGACATTGGATCCCCTTAGAATGACACCAGTACTTGAGCCAATTGTTAAAGCTGATCATCTTGTCTTTGTATTGTGGTATAATTCTTGGTGAGGGCAAGATGCTGCTCAGGGTCAGGGTCATACCAGCCTGGGCTACATAATCGGAGAGCTCCTCTATGTCTCTTTTCATGTAGTCCAGGGAGGTACGTCTCAGGTCATTCACACCAGCATGGACAATGACGGAGTCATATTTGTACTTGCTTTGGAGTGACCTGAGTGCGTGTGTTATGTGGCGGATCCTAGCTCCCAATAGACAGCTCACTGTCACCTTCTCCTTGTTCAGCCTGGTCAGTGGGACATCAGTGTGTCTGACTATGGAGTCACCTATTACTAGTGTATCAGGTAAGGTGTTTGGCCTTATGGGCTGAGATTGGTTGACACACTGATTTATTGAAGTATGCGTTGCATATGTTTTGTTTTGAGGTGGTAGATTTTTGGATGTCTGCTTTGGGAGCCTCTGTTGTTTTGGTAAGTTTTTTATTAGAACCTCCGAGTATGTCTTTGTGTTTTTATCTGTTTGGTTCGCAATTGTGGTAGGTCTATGTGGGACTGGGATTGTTGTGTGTGTGGTTGCCATCTCCTCCTGTCTGGTCATGCCAGTCCTGAGTTGAGAGAGTTCAGCCTCCAGTTTGGCTATATAGTTGCATCTCTCACATGTATTTGTGTTTGTTGGGAGGAGGAGAGGGTTGTCTGTGTACATGAGACAATTGTAGCATTGTCTCAACATACCCAGATTGACCAGCTGAACTGGAGACAACACCAGTAATCTGCCAATCAACATGTTAGAACAGTATAAGGGAGTGGTATACCTTTAAGGGAAGTGGATATTCACAGGGGTGGTAAGTAGATGTAGTGCTTTACTTAGTATGAGAGTGCTTACTTAGTAGAGAAGTATTGAGAACAAGTGCTAGGCTTATAATACAGTGAGTAGTCTGATTATACTAAGGGTAGAGCTTCCTTAAGGGAAAATTTGAAGAGCAGACTTGGCGGAGCCAGAAAAAGTTTAACCTTGTTTAACCGGCACTGCGCTATGCGCACGACCGCGCAAAGCCATGCAAACGTGGATTTTAAACAGTAAACTACAAAAGAGCTAGAAAGGTCCAAAACAACCAATTACTACAGCTTCTTGTGCTGAGGTCACTTCCCCCAAGGACAGGTAGGCTGCTCAAGGCTCCCCACTCCCACTGGTGAGCAAAGAAACTTCCTTCTATCCAAGTAAGGTAATGGACAACACAGGAACTACACCACAGCCCAGAATAAAGCAATGCCTGTAAACTGGTCTAAACTAGTCGAGGAAGGCAGGAAAACAAGGATTATTTTTTTGTTTTTTTGTTTTTTTGGTAGAAACATACAGAAAATGCAGAAACAGTGATAAATTAGTTACACAGGCTAGCACACTTTAGTGGGCAGCCTCCACAGTTAAATTAAACAAACAAACAAGCAAACTTTTGATCAAATTTTACTAAAATGTAACTTTAAGTGCAGATTTTAAAATAATGCAGCAATCAGTTAAAAAACAGTTCAGGCTAGTTCAAGGTAAACTACAGAAGCTATTTCAAGTGAAAAAAAGCAAAGATACTTAAATCCAGAAGGTAGTCGCTTTTCTGAGTTCCCTGCTGTTAGGACCACTCTGTAAACCCACGTGGAGCTTGTCTGAGCAGTATAGCCAGAAAAAGACGCCCAGAGGTGGATTTTAAACAGTGAACTACAAAGAGCTAGAAATGGTCCAAAACAACCAATTACTACAGCTTCTTGTGCTGAGGTCACTTCCCCCAAGGACAGGTAGGCTGCTCAAGGCTCCCCACTCCCACTGGTGAGCAAAGAAACTTCCTTCTATCCAAGTAAGGTAATGGACAACACAGGAACTACACCACAGCCCAGAATACAGCAATGCCTGTAAACTGGTCTAAACTAGTCGAGGAAGGTGGGAAAACAAGGATTATTTTTTTGTTTTTTTTGGTAGAAACACACAGAAAATGCACAAACAGTGATAAATTAGTTACACAGGCTAGCACACTTTAGTGGGCAGCCTCCATAGTTAAATTAAACAAACAAACAAGCAAACTTTCGATCAAATTAGACTAAAATGTAACTTTAAGTGCAGATTTTAAAATAATGCAGCAATCAGCTAAAAAACAGTTCAGGCTAGTTCAAGGTAAGCTACAGAAGCTTTTTCAAGTGAAAAAAAAGCAAAGATACTTAAATCCAGAAGGTAGTCACTTTTTTGAGTTCCCTGCTGCTAGGACCACTCTGTAAACCCACGTGGAGCTTGTCTGAGCAGTATAGCCACAAAAAAACGCCCAGAGGCGGATTTTAAACAGTGAACTACAAAAGAGCTAGAAATGGTCCAAAACAACCAATTACTACAGCTTCTTGTGCTGAGGTCACTTCCCCCAAGGACAGGTAGGCTGCTCAAGGCTCCCCACTCCCACTGGTGAGCAAAGAAACTTCCTTCTATCCAAGTAAGGTAATGGACAACACAGGAACTACACCACAGCCCAGAATACAGCAATGCCTGTAAACTGGTCTAAACTAGTCGAGGAAGGCGGGAAAACAAGGATTATTTTTTGTTTTTTGTTTTTGGTAGAAACACACAGAAAATGCAGAAACAGTGATAAATTAGTTACACAGGCTAGCACACTTTAGTGGGTAGCCTCCACAGTTAAATTAAACAACCAAACAAGCAAACGTTCGATCAAATTTGACTAAAATGTAACTTTAAGTGCAGATTTTAAAATAATGCAGCAATCAGTTAAAAAACAGTTCAGGCTAGTTCAAGGTAAGCTACAGAAGCTATTTCAAGTGAAAAAAGCAAAGATACTTAAATCCAGAAGGTAGTCGCTTTTCTGAGTTCCCTGCTGCTAGGACCACTCTGTAAACCCACATGGAGCTTGTCTGAGCAGTATAGCCAGAAAATTAATGGTATGGCTAAGTGTGTTCTCTGACAGAATAAATAGGACATTCCTCAGAAAGAGTGGTGGAGGCAGATTAGTGAAACACTAATTAATGGTATGGCTAAGTATGTTTTCTGACAGAATAGTAAGTTAGAAGGTACGTATGAATAGCAGCACAACAATATGCAATGATGCATTGTCACACAAGAAGTAGATCTCTACAGAGAAAAGAGTGTCTTTAGGAAATTCATTTTATTTACTCAGTGTAGGCATTGTCTGAGGTAGTATGATAAACAGCTAGTTGAAAAAAGGTTGGTGGTGGAAACCTGAATCAGTAAAGCCAAGTCTAGCTGATGGAGTGGACACTGTGATGTTTTTAGTTTGGGACTCAGAATGTTGCTAGAATAAGCCCCTTTAACATACCTAAAGGGAATTTCTTTTTGAAGTTAGGCAATGTTCCATGTGTTAAGCAGAGCAAAATACTTCAATGCCTAGGCATTCCTGCAAAGCTTGTACCTGGCTGGGTACTAGTTGGGGAGGACAGATAGCAAGCTTTAAAAGGAGTAAGTAGGGTCAAAGCTTCTCTGATAATATGTATTCTCACATTTACATGTTGAGTGACTAAACATACCAATGGGTCAATCATTATTTTATTTTTTTGAATGCTCAGTTTGTGAGAGACTGCAGTGTCTGCAAAATTTCACTGACTGCATTTTTATCAAGTGCACTTTTTAAAGTGTGTTACAGCTGTTGAGAGGAACAAAATCAACTATGGAAGGTAAATGTGGGTTTGGGATGTTAGTGCTAACCATTTCCGATATACGAAAAATTTCAGCATTAGTGGGTGAGGAGCATGTGCCAGTGCATGTACGTTATGGTTAGAATAAGGGCTAAGCAAGGGAATAGATTTAGTGATGTGTATACGAGCTGATGTATGACATGTGAGTCTTGTGTAGCATTAGTGTTATAGAAAGGGTTTTTCTAAGGTAAAGTGTTGGGTTGGTATTAGTGCAGGATTAGAGTTAGGGTTATCACACATAAGTAAGGTGGTACAGGAACAAAATCAACTATGGAAGGTAAATGTGGGTTTGGGATGTTAGTGCTAATCATTTCCTATATACAAAAAATGTCACCATTAGTGGGTGAGGAGCATGTCAGTGCATGTACGTTAGGGTTAGAATAAGGGTTAAGCAAGGGAATAGATTTAGTGATGTGTATACGAGCTGATGTATGACATGTGAGTCTTGTGTAGCAGTAGTGTTATAGAAACGTTTTTTCTAAGGTAAGGTGTTGGCTCGGTATTAGTGTAGGATTAGAGTTAGGGTTATCACACATAAGTAAGGTGGTACAGAGGGGCAAAGCCATATGGCCCATGATGTGGCTGGAAAGGATCTTGAATGAGCCCACTAACCTGGTTGACAAGCTACAATAAATTAAAAACTTATAGATTTGTTAGCAAACAGATGGAATTGGTAAGTAACATCTATAGTACACAGTGACAATTTACATGATTGACACCACACTCAGATTATGGGTTCATAGGTTCATAGATGATTACCAGCTAATGAACATGGCAGGGAGTAAGCCTAACCAATCTTCCAAAGGTGAAGAATCAAGGTGTTTACCTTGTGTCTGTGATGTAAACACCTTAACCATTATGCCAACCCCAACCCCTTAGGTAAATACTAAGCTATCAGTCTGCAAACTATTACAAGCCTAGCCAAACAACAAATGTCAAATTAATCCTTGTGCCTTATGTCTGTGAGGTAAAGACATAAACCATTATGCTAACCCATCCCCTGTGCAAACCCCACTCTCCTGATTATTGAGAAACCCAAGCTACACAGCAGCGTAACAATCTGCCCTGGTCTTTATGTATCATATGCAAATAAGTAAATAAAAAGATTTAAACTAAGTAACACAACCAGTTATGGCAATGATGAGATGCAAATAAAGGGGATCTAGAATGTGCTGTGATGCAATGATGTGATACCAACACCTTGCATACCTGGAAACATACCTATATAAAAAGAAGCAGCATGCAAGGAATTGATGTATTGCATGTTGGATAAATGTTAAGATTACTCTGAGTGTATGCTCAGCAACACATCTTCATTACTCTAAGGCTGGTGCTGGACCAGCAATAAGCTTTGGATAATGGTAGCAGCTACATTAATTTAGTATGTGTCGTATGCACCATAAATTGATGGAAAAGTAAAAAGTTGACTGCTTCTCAAGAATTATGATACAATAGGTTCATGGGCAAGCTGCACTAGTGGGCCATTTTAAGCTTAGCCAATTTACCTCAGAGGTGAGAATGAGATGCTGTACCTTGTATATTTGAGATAAACACCTTAACCATTATGCCAAGCCCCAACGGAGTATGGCCAACATTTATAACATACATGCTGTCTGTAGAGGAATATGTGCTGTACCTGTACCTGTAGAGACCAAGGTATGTGTAGAATGTGCCATGCTAGCTACATGAACCTTTTAGTGACTGATAGGTGACACATTAGGTATATTGCAGGCTTTAACCTTACAAATATTTAGAAAGTTTTGTTTTAACATTAATTTTCTGCAGTGTAAGAACATCTCATTTCCCAGGACAGCAGATAACAGATTCACCACTATGTCTGGCTTCTACACCATCATATTTTTTTCTTAAGGTACTAGGTATCATAGATTGCAAACACAGTAGTAAAGACATCACCTGGCTCCAACTCACAGACGTATGTGAAAAAGACAAAGGGCTACCATTCTCTTAACTGCCCAGCAGTATGCACTGCAGAGCAGATCATCTGCAATATGTGCATGTGCAGGACCTAGCTGTGCACGATTTCCATATTTGGCAAATGTCTGGCATTTTTATTTGTTTAAAGAAAGTTGGCTTCCCTCAGGACCATCTGGTTGGCAAGTGTGGGCTCATTATGTAAAACAGATATTTACTAATACATAGAATGAGCATGCAACCACCGATTACTTACTAAAAAATATTTTTGTGTGATGTAGGTGATGCTAGATACTCCATGGAGACCTAGCTTATGACTTCTGTCTATCATCCCAAAACTGTGACTCAAATAGCATGCAACACTGCTCATGCTGAGACATAAAATGCAACAGAATATATTTATTTTTATTTTACATTTGTTGACCAGGCTAGTCTAGCTGGATATATGTCCATTTTCAGTAGAGGCCCGGGGAGAAAAGCTCCACAAAGATCAAACAACATTAAAAATACAATAACAGTTACAAAACATTAAAGTTCAGTTACAGATACATTAAAGTT
>NC_056743.1:1035671537-1035736537 GCF_019279795.1 Protopterus annectens | reverse complement strand
TTAGACCAAGCTGTTGAATACTTTAATAGTACTCTCTTAAATGTCCTCAACAAAGTTGCACCCATTAGAAAAATCAGAGTCAAGGCAAACTATGCACCATGGCTGAGTAGGGACACAAGAGTCTTACTAAAGTCTAGAGATAAAGCTTGGAAAATCTGGAAAAGGGATAACACTAGCATAGCCAAACAAAATTTCCAACAACTAAGAAATCAGGCCAAGAAACAAACCAAACTAGACAAAAAGAACTATTTCCTCAAGGTCCAAAACAAACACTCAAAAGACCCCCAAAAACGTTGGCATGCTATCAACTCCCTTCTAAAACCTTGAAAAATTACCACTCCAGCCCCCTCCTCAGACAACAATACCAAAGACATAGCATCCCAGTTTAATCACCATTTTACAGAATCTATCTTAACTCTATCCTCCCAACTGTCCAATAACAACCATACACATATGCCTACCAAATACACTGACAATATCTCCTCCTTTGCTCTCTCACCAGTTTCCACTACCACTATTAAAAAACTCCTCCTAAAACTAAAGCCAACCACCCTTGCAGCTGACAGTCTACCAGCCAATTTCCTAAAAATTGCTGCTGAATCTCTATCTTACCCAGTTTCTATCCTCATCAACCATGCCATACAGCAAGCCTACATCCCCCAACTCTGGAAAGTTTCATATATTATACAACTTCATAAAGGTGGCAATTCTTATGAATTCTCAAACTACCATCCTATTGCCATTCTATCCCCCTTAGCTAAACTGCTTGAGAAATGTATTCACTCTCAAGTCATGAAATTCCTAAACACACATAATCATCTCTCTTCCACACAACATGGCTTCCGGCAAAATCACAGCACAACTGCTCTCCTCTCTTTCACCATACAGGTCAGCCTTCACAGAAATAACAATAATTTTGTTTCTGCAATATTTGTAGCTCTCTCAAAAGCGTTTGATATGGTCTCACACTCCAAATTTCTAGACTCCCTGGCCTCCCTATCCTTTGCCCCTTCTACTATTGCCAGGTTTAAAAGCTATCTGTCACATAGGCAGCAATCAGTTCAATGTCAAGGCATACACTATCCTTTACTCCCAACTATGATAGGTGTACCACAAGGCTCGATTTTAGGCCCACTACTCTTCTCCATATTTACTAACAATCTACACACCTCCACCCAGCATGCCTCCCTTATACAGTATGCTGACGATTCAACTCTTATCAACTCTTATCTGCTCTGCTCCATTACTTTCCACTCTACAACTCACCCAAGAATCCTTCAGTTCTGGAGAAAGTTAGATTACTGATATCCAACTAATCCTAAACCCCAATAAGACAAAATTGCTACTTTTCACCCCCAACAAATCTATAACTACCCCTCTGCCCTTTTCAATCTCTCCCAAAATTGGTACCATCATATCTCCCTTTGACCATACCAAACTCCTCGGTGTAGAAATTGATGAAAACCTACTCTTCAATGTCCATATCTCACAAACCATAAAAAAGGTCAACAAAAAAATGGGAACCCTATATAGGCATAAACAATTCTTCTCAGAACAGGCATGGATCACTCTAGCCCAAACTCCTCTACTGTCCACTCTAATGTATGTCATGCCAATTCTTACCCAAGTCAGAAAACTTGATCTCGCCAGACTTGAATCATGTTACAATAAAATTGCCAAGTTTGCTAACAAGTCCACCTTCAGAACCCATCACTGTCAATCTCTAAGGGAACTACAATGGTTTGAACTTCCTCAGCTCCTCAATTACCATCAGCTAGTCATTGCCCTTAATATTGTCAGATATCCTGAAAAAAAAACAGCACTAAGCCAGTTACTCTCTCCATACAGAACTAATCGTCCTCTCTGATCTACTGAAAAATCCCTCCTCTGCATCTCTAAAGCTAACAACAACTCAGGGAAGGTTCTTTTTTTCTTATGCTGTAGCTAGATCCTGGAATAATCTCCTCCCTTCTCTGACCTATGCCCCCACTAACACACATTTCAAAAACACATCTTATGAATACATGGCTATGTCCATGCATCACATGAATCTCAATCTCAGCACACTATACACCTTCCTTCTTGCTGTCTCGACTGTAAATATGCTACAGTTAGGTATCTTACTGTCAACTTGAAATTTGCATAATATGTCATGTCTAATCATATAATTTTTTATTCTTTTATCCCATCTCACTAATCAATGTTAAAGCTTTAATGTATGAGATTCTCTGTCTTTGTAAATTTACTCACTTACTGCTGATGTATTTTTTATTGTTTAGAATGGATTGTATGAGACTTGTTATCTCTGTACTTACCTCAATTATCACTGGTATATGATTGTTTGTATTAACTTGCTGATGTTAATCTAATTGTGGAGCTTTTTTTCCCTGGGCCTCTGCTGTAAATGAACCTGTGTCCAGTCAGACTATCCCAGTAAACAAATGTAAAATAAAATAAATAAAAATAAAATGGCACACAACACTGCTCATGCTGAGACATGAAATGTAACAGAATATCTATATATATATATATATATATATATATATATATATATATATATATATACATATAGAGGATGGTAAGGATCTTAGAATGATCCTTACATATTCAAGCGACATCAAAGGGATCTGTAATGGATTAGGAACAACTGGAAGATTCTGATGTCAGATGGGGAGATGAAAGAGATTGTAGAGGAAGTACCATGCTTTGCTTTTAGAAACAATTGCAATCTTAATCAGGTTTTATGTGATACAAATAGGACCGGTCACTCTGGAATTTCACAAAGAAAAGGAACCCACCCATGTCGTAGATGTACTTGTAAATTTAATTACAAAGGAAATGTATTTTTACATACACAACAGAAGATAGAATATTATTTTGATGGGCATGCAGATTGTACCAGTAGGAACATAGTCTATATGGCTACATGTGGTCTCTGTGACTCCTTTTATGTGGGAAAAAATGAGACAACTAAAGGAGAGGGTGTCCAAACATTTGAATAACATTAGGCAGCAGGATGTAAAAAAAACCCTTTTTCAGCATATTAAATAGAATGACGGACATTCTTTTTATTTTAGGGTGATACAGAGCATAGGTAACAACAAGAGAGGGGGAGATGTTAATAACCTAGTAGAGAAAGCAGAGATGTGCTGGGTAGGTATGCTGCAGGCATATGAACCTCCAGGTCTTAATGCCTGCTTACCAATTAAACCTGTACTGAAAGGAAGAAGTCTTAGGAGGCGTGTGTGAAATCTTGATAGAGAGGGTGTGTCAGTAAATTAAGTCTTGATTGGATATTCCTTACTATTTAAATGCTTTTTTAACTGACTTGTTTTATATGGATCTGATGAAGGATCGGTGATCTGAAAGCGCTTATCCCAATAAAGAAAATAAGAAAATCTTCCATTTTACTGGTGTTGTACATTCTGTTACCTTGGCTGTGGTGACTTTGGTAACTATTTTGTTGAATATATATATATATATATATATATATATATATATATATATATGTGTGTGTTGTTGTTGTGTCTTTCGGCTTTTCCCAGTTAGGGGTCGCCACAGCGGAACTCCGGTCCGCTAATGATTGGCAGTAGATTTTTATGTGCTGAGTTGCCGGCCCTGATGCACAACCTTCAATGAAGGTACACCCATTCACGCATGTCTCCACACAGAAGACGCTGTAGCTGAGAATCGAACAGGACAACGTCTTACTGTGAGGCGACAACGCTACCGCAGCACCACCACCGCAGTTTTTTATATATATATATATATATATATATATATATATATATATATATATTTGGTGTCGTAAAGGCATGTTTCCACTGATTTCATGCATGTGGAGGGTGGTATTGCCTACTTCCCTGAAATAACTAACAAAGTTGTTGTCATCTTTGTCATACTGCAAATCATGATCTTGCAGAAACAAGCTAGTCATCTTCATGAAATGATTAGATTAGTCCTTGTCCTTGACATCTCAGAAACAGCAGCAGGAGAGGACAGCGAGATGAGACCTAAAGATGCACCTGAAGGAAGAACCCCCTAGCAAGAACAGATGCAATGCATGATGTGCTGGCAAAGTGGTGATGTCTGCTTAACTATAGGTCCTAAAGTGACAGTGTCATGCAGAATAAACTTAGTGCATTAAATATTTCTGCCAGGTTGCCATGATACACATGAAGCAGGCTATGTTGCTAAGTGCATGGTCTTCTCATTCTGAGCTGCAAGCATTACCTCAGTACAACATAGGGTTAATAGCATTGTGTTTCACATTTATAATCATTTGCACATGTGACAGAGTACAAAATACCACAAGACTGTCAACACAAACTAGGTAGGACACAAAACAGAAGAAAAATGTCATACGGGGTTAAGACTGCATTCCTGATAACTTACGTGAAGTGAACTTCCATGGGAGACAAGATGGCGTTCTATTGTGTGATCTGATCCTAGATGCAGAGCTTACTACTAGCAAGAAATGTTTTTTTTTTACCTGCTATGACAAGAATGGGGTGCCACTCTATGGCATGAATCTGAATAAAGATTTTTATGGCAGCTCACAGTGGGGTATGGCCTACAAAACTGAATTGCATCTTCACCACTTGTATGATCCCCTACAGTGGGCATGCAAATTCTGGCATTGTTGCTAGCTATGATCACTGCAGCAATGCTGCACAGAAAAGTGCCCATTACAGTGGTGTGTGTGTGTGTGTGTGTGTGTGTGTGTGTGTGTGTGTGTGTGTGTGTGTGTGTGTGTGTGTGTGTGTGTGTGTGCACCAAAGCTCACACTGTGAATAAAATATGAACGATGGTTATACTCCCGAGAGGCCTTTCCAAGCCTAGACAAGCTTTCCCAAAAGAATAATAATGTTCGGTATCCAAGTAGGCCTCATGATGGTTCTTGGCAGCATCCCTTCAAATGCCACACAACACAACAAACACAACACACTCAGCAACTTCAGTACAGATTTTGTGAGAGTAAACTGTGCCTTGATGCCATTTCTGCTCATCTGTTGATTAATCCCTTTCTCAAGGACCAGATGGGAGATGTGAAGACATCATCTACACCTAAGTCCCTGGCCTATAGTAAGTATGCCAAAATCAGAAGCAGGTCACACATGTGAACCTGCTTATTCTGACATAAGGAAACCTGGTATGTGGGGTATACTGCATAGGATGTCTGTCACACACAATAGCTCTAGCCATAACTCTAACCTATATGGGAGGTGTCTCACTGGTTACCCTTCAAAATATCGAATACTTACATTATCGGATCCCACTTTATCGAGCCTGACTTCATCAAATCTTCATTATATCGAACTCCCAGAACAACGAATAGGAACCCCGAGAAAGGAACCACTTGGCCACTGCAGTGGACTTTGCCCCTCCTCCAATGTAGTGTGATCTTGGAATTGGTATATTTAGTGAGGGGGGGTGTGGGGGCAGAGCCCCCTACATGGGGGGGGGGTGAAGCACCCACTTGGAGGTTTTTTGTTTTTCTGTTTGTTGTTTTGTCCTGGTGGTTGAGTGTTTCCTTTCTTGGGGTTAATTTTCGTTGTTCCGGGAGTTCGATATAATGAAGTTAGGCTCTATGAAGTGAGATTCGATAATATGAGTATTTGCTGTTTTGAGGTAAACCCATCTCACTAGCTATCACTTATGCACACAGTGGCACTGTGGCCTCAGACTATGAATCATCACTACCTTTATTAGCATCATTACAGCCACCACTGCTGATAGATGTGAATGCAGAGTATAGAAGACATCATGGAGAACTAAATGACATACATTACTAGAATGTACACATTGCATGCAGGGAAAGAGTGATCCTGCAGTAAGGAAAGTAACACCTAAGCTTACCTTCAGGAGTGACAGAACATCTCTGTAGCCCTTAACTACAACAAAAAGTAATATAATCATACCAACTGGATTACTGGATTACCCTACACTTAGTAGGTCTAGCATAGCTAAATCTCTGATAGGCAGTACTAACTACATCATTGGGGGTTGTTGTATCCTAGATCCAATATGTAGATGCCCTTCAGGGGATAAGGCATGGAAGATTGCCTCCAGAAAAGGGGCACAAGGAATTGTTCAGTTTCTGTGAGTTATGACAACACAGGAGGGCAACTCCCTATGGTTGATTGGCCTGTTTCAATCTGCTGGGCCTTCTGCTTGTCACAACTAATCATGTCTGTGAGATCTGAGCAATACTGGCCTGCTGTCCTCTTGTACCATTCATGGTTATGGTGTGCTGCAACCAGAACTGGCACAACTGATTCTGTGGCTGTTGGTCTGTGCCCTCTCTACCAAAGATGTGTAGGACACCCTGTATGATGTCTTGCAGCAGGACCTCATTCTCTACAGTGCTAAAATTTTCCCACCTCTTCTGACCAGATTGTCCTCCAGATATACTGAATATTCTATAAACATAGGGGATATAGCAAAACATTTAGTGTTCTGGCAAGGAGTATGTAAACAAATGATGTGAATGTGCCTGCTTCTCACAGGCAAATATGCTCAGTACATTAGCACTAGCAGTTCTGATGTGTTAAAATAATACTTCCTGACAGAGACTAGACTTTTAAATAGTCTGCCATGATTGGATATATTCTATAATAATGATACAGTGAAAAAACTCTATATTACAAATGCATCACTAGATCTGAATATCATATCTGCTAGAAGGGAAGGGGATTGTATATCACTTTTTTGAGAAATGTTTCCCTAGAACAGGAAGGCATGGCTGCATATCTGTGAAACTTAACCATCAGAGACATCACCATCAGAAGATTAACTGCACATGTGTTACAAATCTTACAAACTTAAATTCACACACAGCAGAATTCTTATGTACCTGATCATACTTTGTCCAGTTAAGACATATATAAAAGGACATATAAAAACAGAATGTGTTTGATTCTGGTTAAGAGTCTACAAGGAACTGTTAAGAGTTATCTTTCATACTCTTTTTCTAGTACTTTATGTATTGCTAATGTATAAGGAAGGTATATTGCTAGTCAATTAACTGACTTTTCTTGAACTGCAAGTCAATGCGGTATTGAACTAGGGTATAGGCAGATTTGTCTTCTGTGCAGTATGTGTGGGAACAGCTTGGCTATAACATTTCTCCATTAAAAGGACAATCGCCTCTTTCTCTTTCTCTGTCACACAGAGCCAACTACTAAGAGACTGCAAGCAGAGGCTGCTAAGTGCCTATGATGAACCACTTAGGAAGATGGATGCATGGTATCCCCTGAAAAAAGATGATGAGGGGCCGTGTTACCCCACAATCCATGACACAATACAAGTAGAATTAGTGACCTCAGGTATCACCATCCTAACTCCCCTCTACTCGTTGCAGAAGTAACCTGGTGAGAAGGCATGTCAGTGGATGTCACATATTTTTTAAGTACATTAAGTCAGTGAAGCTACATATGATAGGTACACACTGACACTAGTTTTATCAGAAACAGACAAAGGGCGATAGTTATAGGACAAAAGTGGATATTTGTGGTACATATTGATTGGAGCAGGTTAGGCACATATAGCACATGTAGTACATGTCTCTGGAATGTTTGCTATATGTTGTTGTTGTCGATAGAAATCTAGCATAAATGTTACAGTTATTGCATAGGAATGACAAGCAGCAGCCATAGTTATGACAACAGACAGACCTACCTTGTTCTGAGTGCTTTATCCTAGTAATATTGTACTGATGTGAACCTTTACCTTACAGCACATGAGTAGCCTAAGGTGAACCAGGAAGGTTGATGCTGGAGACACCAATGACTTACGGCAAAGTTAGTTGAGCAGGATTTGCAAGCAATTTACAGTGTACCATAGTTTGATTACATATTATGGCATGTCACACTTATGCCACTCTCTGAAATGTGCCTCCCTGTGAAAGTGCCATGATTGACAGGAAGCCAAGAACCAGGTATCTCCACCACAACTGAGAACTGTGGGATGCCAGGCTGGGTTTGATGATTGGTCTGGGATCATCTCACCCTTGAGGATTGAATGCCCTTGCGCCCTGACCCATAACATGCAGGAAGCACCACTCAGGGATTCACATGCCTATAAATGCTAGCATTTGTGGTGACAAAGCCACAGCTGAAGAATTTGACAAGTTTATGATAGAACATTATCTTGTCATCATACCTGGAAGAACTGAGAATCTCCAAGAGTGGACTGCAGCTTTGCTTATCTGTATGGCCCCAGATATAGAATCACTAGAGGATGACCATGTCCATTGCAATGGCAAACTCAAACCATCCGCTGGAAATGGTTTTCAGTAGAATGTTCTCTGGACCAGACTGGCAGCCCCCCATGATTGTCAGTACACCACTCTGTCTCTTTCATGTGTCACTTCTTTCCTACTGAGGCATGCCTAGTACCTTCAGCATGCTTCATTTCCTCATACAGTCATTTGGCCATCCTCTGTATATATGCAAGCATGCCTTGTCAAGCTAATTTCCTGTGTGCACAGCTACCTCATGTTTGCCCAGAGTATTTAATGTTTGCCTCCCCTAGAAACTCTTCAATCCCTCCTCTTTCATACTGTATTGTCTCTTTTCTTGCTTCCCTTACCCCTCATTGCCTTTCCAACTGTATGAAAAAAGGTTTTTGTCGCAGGAAAATATTATACATCCTTCCCTCACAATGACTTGAAATCTGTCTTATGTTCTCTCCTTGTTTTTCTCCCACTACTTGATCTTAGCCCCCTGTTCCACTGCCCTGTACCCGTTTATCACCTCATGTTGATGCTGTTATGGGTGGCCGTGTGCATGGTCATCCAACATTAGATAGCCCACTTTTGAGGGAGTTTTTGCAGCACTTTGAGCCACTACAGTACAAAGTGCATGTGCCCCCATATATGCCAACTAGGTCATGTCTTATTGGGAACAGGAATGTATATTCCAAAGTGACTATCAGTCCCATATTAAACATTATACAAGGTTTCTGGACAATATTTTTATGGTTTGGGAAGGACATGAGGATGGTTTGAAAGGATTTTTAGACTATATTAACCAAACAGTTGATTTTTTTTAAGTTCACTCATGAATATAGTAAAGAAAAGATATTGTATTTGGATGTGAATTTGACAATAGACAAAGAAAAACATAGCTTGTCATCAGGGATTTACAGAAAACCTACTTTTTCCAACTCATATTTAGACTTTAAGAGTTGGCACCCTCATCATCAAAAAAGTCTATTGTTAAGGGTCAGCTGGTGTAGGCTGCCAAAATGGTGAGTTGTGATCATGAATTTGTGGGTGAAACAGATTTTATAATTGGTTTATTCATAAAAAGAGGTTATCCTGAACCTCTATGTTCTTTATTAAAAGATGAGGTGACAAGGAAAAGATTTGAAGGATTTTACAAGCATATCCTAACAGGAAATCAGCAACATATGTTGGAAGCCACCCACACTGAAAATATGGAACAAAATAAGAATGTCCAAAGAGACATGGGGATGAGATTTGTCACCACTTTCAATCAGGATGTGTATTTGGTCACAGGGGTCATTAAAAAGAATTAGAGCCTGTTACAATTAGATCAGAATGTGAAGGACAGGTTGGGAAATTTCCCAAGATTTGTTTTCAGAAGGGACAGGTCCTTCAAAGAAATATTAGAGATAGGGCAGTAGAATGGTTCCCAGCAACATTAATAGAAAACTGGGAAATTTTAAGTCTGGGATGTGTACTTTTGGTAAGTACGTAATGGAGACTGGAAGTAAGGTATGTATAAAATATGTATAGGGCCCAAGCCTTTCTGTGTTGGAGGGAAGCCTTCTAACTTAATTTTCTTTCTTAGAACTAGCCAGTTTTTTGTTTCAGCACTTGTTCAGAACTTATTGTAAGCAATAAATAAGCTACAAATTACTACAGCACTCAACTTTCCTCACTGTCTAGAGGAAAACAGTTTCTAGTACTTAACAAATAAGCACCTATACAGGCATGTCTAAGGGTCAGCCCCCGGTGTTTTCTCCTGTCTACCTGATGAATCTGGGCATCTTGGGGCAATGCAGTAATTGCCTCATGTACACAGACAACCCTCTCCTCCTACCACCCAACACTACAACCTGTGAGAGATGCACTTATATAGCCAAACTGGAAGCAAAGCTCTCTTCACCCAAGATTGCACTAGACAGTCAAGAGGAGAAGGTAAACACTTGCACCACACCACACTCAGCACGTAGTCCCTCAAAACCGACAACACCAAAACACACACATAGAAACACAAAACACACACCTACATTCACGGAGGCTCTCAGTAAAAACCAGCCCAAGCAACAGAGACCTCCAAAGCAGAAACACAAGCAACCTCCACCCCGCAACACAACCCAAATGACACATAGCCCACAAACTCAGTGTGCCACTCAACCATAGCCCATAAGGCATAACAATGTACCCAACACTCTAGTCATAGGTGACTCTATAGTCAGGCACACTGATGTTCCACTCACCAGGCTAAACAAGGAGAAAGTTACTGTCAGCTGCCTGACAGGTGCCAGGATCCGCAACATATTGCATGCACTCAGGTCACTCCACAACAAGTACAAATATGACTCTGTCATTGTCCATGTTGGTGTGAATGACCTGAGATGTACCTCCTTGGACTACATGAAAAGGGACATGGAGGAGCTGTCTGATCTTGTAGCCCAGGCAGGTATGACCCTAGCCCTGAGTAGCATCCTGCCCTCACCCAGAATGATACCACAGTACAAGGACAAAATGATTGACTTCAACAATTGGCTAAGCTTCTGGTGTCATTCTAAGGGGATCCAGTATCTGTCTGCTTGGGATGACATGATCGACAAACCATGATGCTTTGCCAGAGATGGCCTGCACCTGTCGCCCCTGGGATTCTGGATACTGGCTAAGGCTCTAGCCACCCCTATAGTGCCTTTTAAGGCAAGGTTCAAATGACAAATTCACCACCCTAACAGGTACAGGCAAGAAGAATCTGAGGGTATTGCTACTCAATGCTAGAAGTCTAAACCTCAAAATGCACTCTCTCGAGGCACTCCTTAAAATGGAGAACATCAACATTTGTGCAGTGACAGAGACCTGGTTCAAGGCTCTAGAGAGTACCCCTGCATTACCAGGCTATAAATCATACCACACCTTTTGGCCACCTAACCTGGACCGAAACACTAAAGGCGGAGGCGTGTCCATATTCATTAAGGATATCCACACCTCCAGGCTAGTTGCTCAGCATAATGCATCCGAGATTATCCAAGTGCAACTAACTCTGGGCAAGACCGCAATCCAAATTGAAGCTTGCTACAGATCCCCCACCATGCCCCAAGATTCCCACTCCTCATTTCTTAATACACTGGAAAATATTAGGGTACAACCTAACACCCTAATAATGGGTGATTTCAACTACCCTACCATTAACTGGGAAAACTACTCATGTACCAACTCTTGTGCTCAACGTTTTCTGGAAATCATAAATTCCAATGTCATGGATCAACTTATCCACACCCCCACCAGGGGCAGCAATATCCTAGACCTGGTTATTACCAACATGGGCAAGCGGTGCTCCACACCAGAGGTCATTTCCTCATTGGTCAGATCCGACCATAAGCTAATCACCCTGGACATCCACATCCCACCCCCACCCCCCATTAGGGAAACCACAGTAAAAAATTTCTCCAAAGCCAACTTCACGCTTCTTAAGACAGAACTGGCAAACTTCACGACACCCATGCTGACGGACAATAGAGGTATGACTGCTGACTCCTACACAAATGCACTTTATAAGCACTTACATGAGTGCATGGATCATGCAATCCCTAACAGAGCCAAGATGCTATCCTCCAAAAAAAGGAAGCGAATCTGATGGTCCCCTGCCATAAACAAACTCTACAACAGAAGAAAGAAACTGTTGCAAAAAAGAGTAAAATCCCATGATTGGAGAAACTCCCTGATCAGCTTCAGTAAGAAGCTGAGATCCCTCATAAAATCCTCCAAAGCTAGTTATAAAAACAAAATCGCCACTGACTCTAAAGACAACCACAAAGCATTCTATAGCTATGTCAAGAATCTCAATGGCAACACTCAGATCTGCTCTGAGTTACAGCACAATGGCACTAAATATACAGAACCAACGGATATTGCCAACATCCTGGCAGATAGGTTCAGTGCTAACTTTACCCCTTTGTCATCCCCTAAAGGGCCCATCTCTATACCAGAAGAATGCAAAGTTCCTGTAATCACAGCTGCACAGGTAAAAAACACACTATCCAAAGCCAAGAACACAGCATCCATGGGACCTGACGACATCCCAGGCTGTGCTCTACATGAACTACAGAACGAACTGGCACCCCACCTAAGTACCATGTTCAATCATAGCCTCACCTCAGGCTATGTGCCCAGTGAATGGTGCACAGTGACAGTTGTCCCACTCCACAAAGGGGGAGCCACCACAGACCCTGGAAACTACCGCCCCATTAGCCTAATGAGCCTGGTCTGCAAGACTATGGAGTGTATCATCATGGAACTTATAAACAATGACATTGGTAATCTCCAAACTCAGAACTCCACCCAGTTCGGGTTTGTAAAAGGCAGATCATGTCTCCTAAACCTGATAGACTTCTTTGAAGCAGTCACCAAAGCCATAGACGAGGGTAAGGTGGTTCACACAGCCTATCTAGATCTCGCCAAGGCTTTTGACACCATCCCCCACTCTGGAATTATAGATACACTCACTAAACTAGGTATAAATCCCTATGTCACAAGATGGGTTGCCAACTGGCTCACTGACAGAACCCACACTGTAAAAGTAGCGGACTCCAAATCCAGCTTCAGACCAGTGACAAGTGGAGTACCGCAGGGTTCAGTCCTGGGCCCTCTCCTGTTTGGTATCTGCTTCTCTGAAGTACAGGCCAACACAGAAGGTCTTTGGCTAACGAAGTTCGCAGATGACTGCAAACTAGGAACCATAATCAAAACTCCAAAAGATGTGGACATCCTACAAAAGGGCCTTGCTGAGACAGATGCCTGGTGTCAAAGCCATGGCCTCAAGCTCAATGCCAAAAAGTGCATTGTCATTCATTTTGGTAAAAACTCAGTACCCATGAACTACCACATAGGTGGTAGTCTACTTAACACTGAAAGTGTGATAAGAGACCTTGGGACGCAGATGGACAGTAGTCTCTCCTTTGATAATCACATCGCCACAGCAGTCAGGAAATCCTTCTATGTGGCACACCTCATCACAAAAGGTTTCTCATCCAGGAAAAAAGAGGTCATTGTTCCCCTCTACTCGTCACTCATTAGACCCATTATAGAGTACAATGCCCCTTTTGGTATGTACCTCACAAGACATCTACAACAACTGGAAAGGCCACAGAAATACCTCACAAAGAGGATTACCGACCTCAAAGAGATGCCCTATGCAGACCGTCTCAAAAAACTGCAGCTTTACTCCATTGCATATCGCCTACTGAGAGGCGATCTCTGCCTAGCACACAAAGCTATGTCAAACCCAGAGCTTTTAGACATGCTCCACTTAAAGAAATCCCAATCCCTATGAGCTACATGCTCTAAGGACCTAAACCTCATCACCACAATAAACAGAACATGCTGGAGGGATAGATTCCTGTCCCAGAGACTTCCCATACTCTGGAACAAACTATCTATCAAACAAAGCTCTTCATTAGCACTGTTCAAGAAAAATCTTGATGATTGGATGGGAGATAGGAAATTCACCCCAGGGATCACTTCTGTGGCTCTGCTCGACAGTGGCACAGGAAAATAATTTTCTTGGATGGCAAAAGCCAGGGTACCTTTGGCTAGGCTTATATAGGCCCTAGGGCCAATAGCTTAGTACCTACCTATGAACCTATGAACCTATGAAATAATATATATATTCAGGGACATTTTGACTGCTTAAGTAAAAATGTGGTTTACATGGCGAAGTGTGAATGCTGCCCGGTATATTATACTGGAAAGACAAGCAGGCGTTTTAAAGATAGAATTAGTGAGCATTTGTTGGACATTAGAAATGAAAAGGTCACCAACATGCTGAGCAGGCAAATTTTGAAATATAATGGTCATGTTTTTTTAATTTTTAGTATTGCAGCAACTGGTTAAGGATGCAGAGGGTACAATTTTAGATGTGCACCTGGATATTTGTGAATTAAAATTGCAATGGTGTTTGGATGCAACCAATTATCCAGGTATAAATGATAATTTGAGTATTTCAGGAATATGAAAACTAAAGCACATTTTAGGGTAGTTTTTAATTTGTTTGTTTTTTTTTTCAAGTATTAAGTTTCCTTTAAATGTTTTGTTAAATTGTTAATTAGTTAATGTATTATGTTAATTAACATGTTAATGGGTAGTATAAAAGGGTTGGGTTTTAGTAATGAAGAGTTTTGATGAAGTCCTAACAGTGTTGGATGAAAGCGCTTAACCATTTGTCTGTGAAGTGGAATAAACCTTTGGAATTCAGCAGTCTGTGGCTGGTGGTGTTTCTCTAATTTTTGAATTGTGTGTTTTTAACTCTGGTTACTACAGTACAAAGTGAGCTGGAAAACAGGGTAACATATTCTGCCTATTGGAAACAGTATGTGTTGTCCTGTTGTTGAGTGAGCTTAATGAGATGATGTGGTGAGAGTGCTGCTAGGTATATTACAGGTGAACAGAGAAGCCTGGTCATCAACACACTGCACGTCACTGTTATCATCATCATCAACTACCTTTTTTCTCACCATTTTCTACATGGTGTCAGGTTGTTGTGTCAACTGTCACCATCTCTCTCTATTTCATGCTACTCTCCTGCCTTCTTTGACACTCATGCCTGACTTGCAGTTCTCCTCCCACACAATCCATCCACCTATTTGTTGGACACCCTTGTTTTCTCTTGCCTTCTTCCTGTCTGTCCCAAATCTTCTTCATCAGATTGTCTTCTGCTTTTCTGCACATGTGCCCAAACTACCGTAATCTGTTCTCTTTGAACTTTTCTGCAATTGGAGCTACTTGGGCTTCTGCTTTTGTCCTCATTTCTTCTTCTGTCCTACAGTATGCATCCTACCACCCATCTCTGGCACTTAAACCCCATCACCTCTACTTCCTCAACTGCTCTGCCTTTACTGCCCTGGTTTCCATAGCATACAGTAGCACTGGTCAAACCACTGTTTTTGTACATCTTGCTTTTCAGCTTCTTTGGTATTCTTCTGCCGCACACTATACCTGACACTCTATGCCAGTTGGCTGCAGCCCCTCTGATTCTAGCTTTGACCTCCTCTTTCTGACTTTGCTTCTCCTCAACCATCCCTGCCTGATACTTAAAGCTGTTAATGTGTTCCACTATTTTCCCTTCTATCTCAAATTTCAGCTTCTTCTGAGCTCCATCACTTGCTACCATTACAGCTGTCTTATCTGTACTCAGTTTGATCCCATGTGCTTTCAGTTTTACATTCCATTTCCCTATCCTTTGCTGAAGTTCTTGCTTAAAGTTTGCCTATAATGCCACATGTTTGCATACCCTCACCTAGAATGATGCCACAGTATAAACAATAAAATGATTGATTTCAATAATTGGTTCAGTTTTTGGTGTCATTCAAAGGGAATCCAGTTCCTGTCAGCCTGGGAAGCCATGGTTGACAAACCTCATTGCTTTAACAGAGGCAGTTTTCATCTGGCATTTCTAGACTTTCAGCTGCTGGCAAAAGCTCTTGTCTCCATTTTTTAGGCAAGATCTCAAAAACAACATTACCAATGTGAAATTAACCAGTCAGAGCAAAATAAGGGTCATGCTGCTAAATGGTAGTAGCTTAAACCAAAAACTGCACTACCTGGAAGCACTTCTCTCACTAGAAGATGTAGATGTCTGGCAGCCACAGAAATTTGGTTTGAGGCCTCAGTGCAACACTAAAATGCCTTCCCCAACTTTAAACTGAAAAATGAAGGTGCAAAAACCAAAGGAGGCAGTGTTTCAATCTGCATTAGAGCTAAACTCACCTCCCATCTAGTTAGAGTGGACATCTCCATGGAGTTATTCCAGGTCCAGGTTACCTCCATTCAAGTCATTGCCAGTTATAGAACCCCCTCCATGGGTCACGACACCCATGAAGCCTACTTGACCAGACTGGAAACAATCCCAATTTTGCAGAACACACTGGTTATAGGGGATTTCAATTATCCATCCATCAGTTGAAAAACCTACGCCCTAACTAGCTAGTGCAAAAGTTCCTTGACTTTGTGAATTCAAATGCCCTGGAACAAATTGTCCATACCCTGACAAGGGGAATAAACATTCTGGATCTAGTCATCACCAACATGTCAAACACATGCATTACTGCAACTGCTGGATCCTCATTGGTAAAAACTGACTATAAATCAGTCACCTTCGAGCTAGCATTAATACCAGAACTCACAAAGTGTGAAATCAGACTAAAAAACTTCACCAAGGCAAACTATACCCTCCTAGGTGAAGATTTAAATGCATTCCAATCCCCATCCCAAGCTGGAAGTGGTAAGTACACTGAAGCATACACTAAAACCCTGTACAATCACTTGCATACATGTATAAACTTGACCATACCAGAAAGAATCAAAGTCAGAGCCTTAAGTAAAAACTGGATGCCATGGAGGGCATACAGCATCAACAAACCTTACAATTAATGCAAAAAGTTGCTGTCCAAGAAAACAAAGGCAAGGCTCCAACAATGGAAAAGCACCCTCTTCAACTTCAAGAGGCAAATAAGACAAGTTGTCAAAGCCTCCAAGGGTTCCTTTGACAGAAACTTAGAAGTTCAGCCAAGGATAACCATAAGGCCTTTTACAGCTATGTACAGAACCTAAAGGGTAGGACCCAACCATGTACAGAACAAGTGGCCAATGGTATCACACACACACTGACCTCACAGAGATAGCAAACCTGCTAGCAGACAGGTTTGGTGAAAATTTTACTGCCTTAGCCCCTCCTAACCTATAACAAACCTTCCCCCAAACTCCTCCCCTCCACCCTACATATCTAAAGAGCAGGTCCTCAAAGTCTTGTCCAAGGCAAAGAAACACAGCCTCTATGGGACCAGACAACATCTCATGTCATCTTCTAAACAGGCTAAAGCATGAACTAGCATCACCACTAAGTACCATTTTCAATCATAGCCTATCCACAGGCTTGGAGAATAGTAACAGTTACTACCCTCGACAAAGGTTGCCTAGCAACAGACCCAGGGAATTACAGACCCATAAGCTTGACCACCCTCATCTGTAAGGCCATGGAACTTATCATTATGGACCTCATAAATAAAGACATAGATGACCTCCAAACCCATGATCCTACCCAATTTGGCTTTGTAAAGGGCAGATCCTCCCTGTTAAATCTGGTGAATTTCTTTGAAAATGTGACCAGGGCCATTGATGAGGGAAACTCTGTGCACCCAGCATACCTCAACCTGGCAAAGATTTTTGACACAATCCCACATTCAGGCATTACCAATAAACTTAGCAAACTGTATATAAACTCCTTCGTTGTAAGATGATTTGCCAACTGGCTCATAAATCAGGCACATATTATCAAAGTGGCCGACACCACATCAACCAGCAGACCTGTTATCAGTGGGGTACCACAGGAGTCATTGCTGGGCTCCCTACTATTTGGTATATAGTTCTCAGAAATTCAGGTCAAAACTAAGGGGTTCTAGGTGACCAAATTTGCAGACGACTGCAAACTAGGTGTAACTGTTGAATCCCCAAATGATGTCAGTATACTCCAGGAGGGTCTCAGGCAGACCAATGACTTGTGTATTAGACATGGTCTCAAACTGAATGCAAAGAAATGCATCATCATTCCCTTTGGCAAATGTCCCCCTCACACTATCAAATCAACAACAATACCTTAAGTATCAATGAAGTGGTAAGGGACCTGGGATGATAAGTTGACTGCGACATTAACTTCGACCACCAAGTGTCTACTGTAATAAGGAAGCTTCCTCTGTAGCACACTTGATTAGTAAAGGCATTGCCTTGAGAGCAAAAGAAGTGATAACCCCCCCCCCCCTATACTTAGCATTTATCTAGTCCATAATCGAGTACAACTCCCTGTTTGGCATGTACTGTACTAAGCATCTGCAGCAATTAGAGAGACCTCAGAGGTTTCTAACAAAGAAGATCAAGGAGTTCCAGCATGTGCCTTACACAGACCGACTAAAGTCTCTGTCACTATACTCTGTATCATATAGACGTCTTAGGAGATACTTATGCCTGGCCTACAGAGATATCCAAGACCCAAACCTAATGAACTTGCTGCATATCTGTAAATCAAATAGGACTAAGGCTACCCATTCAAGGGACCAAAATATGGCCTGTCACTTAAATAGGACTTGCTGGAGGGATAGATTTATCTCACAGCAACTGCTGCGTCTTTGGAATAGGCTACTAATTCGTGTGAAACAGAGAACCTGTGAGACACTGTTCAAAAGAAACCTAGATGAGTGGATGGGACACTGTAACTTCTTACCAGGAATAGAGCCAACAATGCTCCTGGACATGAGCAGTTATCACTAAATGCAATCTTTGGTAATGACTTGCATTTCTATGGTATTACATTGAGATGAAACAACTAGGCTTAAATTGACCTCCGGGTCAATAGCCTACTAATCTCTTATGATCCTATGATCCTATACAGCAACATTTTTGATCTGACCCCTCTAACCTGTTTGCTAATGTAGTCCATCACCAGTGTGAGCAACAGTGGGCACAGAGATGAACAGTGGTGCATACCCACTCCCACTGGGACCCCTGCTGTGAGACTGCACACTGTTCATACTTGAGTCATTTTGTTCTTGTACATCGCTTGCACTAATTCTCCCAATGTCTCTGGTATTTTGAACCACTTCAGGACTGCCCAAATCAGCTTTCTTGGGACCTTGTCATATGCTTTCTCCAAGTCTATGAATGCCCATTTTGACTCTTTCCTCATCTGTAGTTTCTTCTCAACTATCTGTCTCAATGCAAACATCAGATCAGTTTTGTTGCATCCTGACCTGAATCCAAACTGGACATTTCCCATCTTACATTCTGCTACTCTATCAACCTCTCCAGAACTTTCATGCAGTGTGGCAGGAGTGTGATACCCCTGCATTGCCCACAGTTGTGAATGTTCCCTTTGCTCTTGAACACTGGCACTGCTATGCTTATTTTCCAGTCATCTGTGGTATACCTTTCTCTCCACACTGCTATGAGTACCTTCAGGAGCCATTTGTCCCCATCCTACCCAGCATCTTTATCACATCTGTTGTGACCTCATCTGAGCCTGCTGCTCCCCCTGACTTCATTTTCCTTAGTGCTGCTCTTACTTCTTCTATGATGGGCTCCTCCACCTCTCTCATTGTAGGCTGTGTTTCTGTGGCAGTACAGCTTCTGTGGGGTTTTGTTCATTCAGAAGCTGCTGGAAGTACTCCTTCTGTCTGCCTTTGATGTCCTGTGGATTGGTGAGCAGATTGTTGCTGGCATCCCTTATGAAGGGTGTATCTTCTTTATCTTTCTGTCTTTGCCTTGCAACCCAATATAGTTTCTTTGAGACATCTACTGACTTACTTTCCAGAAGCTGGTACAGTGCCTCTGATGCCTTGTTCTTTGCCATTGCAACTCCTTTCTTAGCTTCTTTGTTAACCAGCCAGTATTACTTCCTAGCTTGGCCCGTCTGTTCTATCTCCTACTTTTTCCTGCACTCCTCCTTTCTTTTGATGACTTCCTGGATCTCTGCATTCTACCACCAGCTTTCCTTATGTACCTTATTTCCATTCCTGGCTCGGTCACTAATCTGTTCTGTAGTCCTTACACATGCTGATTTTAGGAGCTGCTATTCATCTGTAACTCCATCTATTTCCTCTTCTTTGTGGGGTGCTAGAGCCCTGAGTAATTCCTTGAACTGTAGTACTTTCCCTCCAGTCAACTTCAAGGTCTTCAGCCTGATCTCTGTTGACCTTAGAGCCTTCTCTAACCACTGCTTGGAGCTGATTGTGGCAACCGATGGTTTACGCTGTGGGTTGACTGATTCACTGAGGATGACATTGCAATCACTGATTCTACCCCAGTGCCTTTTCTTTACTATGAGGAAATGCACCTGTGATGCATGTTGGCTACCGTTGTATGTGATCTGGTGACTGTTTCACTTTCTGAATCATGTGTTGGCTACTGTCAAGCCATTTGCCAGACAAAAGTCTAGAATGGCATCTCCTTCTTTATTCCCATGTGTTCCCAGGCAGTCCTCATGTCCTGTTCTGTCTGTCTCGATATGTGCATTCAAGTCACTCATTATTACACAATTCATGCTGTCCTTCTTTAGCTAGTAGGTTTTGCAATTGCTGTTTGAATGCATTCATTTCCTCACTATCACAAGCCTGCTATGGGACATAATGCTGAGATTATGAATACTGCCCTATCATTAGTCTAATTGCCATGAGTCTGTCACTAATTCTGATCACACCCATCACTGTTTTCTGAAGTCTCTCCCTCAGTACACTTCTCACACCATTTCTTGCCAGTCCTCCTCCTCAGTAACAGACTCTGGATCCCAAGCTAAGTGTGCTTTGCTGCACTGCCCTTCCATCTTGTCTCCTGCATACATAGGATATCCAGCCTCCTCCCTACCATCATGTCATTCCAAGCTGCATCCTGTCAGTGAACCTACATTAAGCATAGCAATTGTTAGTTCATGTTTGGTGGTTTAATTGGTTTTACATCCAGCTTTCGCTCAACAGAGCTATCCCAGGTAACCCAAGCTGACCAACTAAGGACCAAATGATCAGTAGCTTATTAATCGAAGGGCTACTGAGCTTCATAATGACACACACTGGCCAAAAGGGGCACAGACACCCCTCTTACCATTAGCATGGGTCCCTGGCTTAGGAAAGAGTAGTCAAGATCTTCAACCTACTTAGCATGGGTAAATGGTTTACCTTTAAAAACACAAATCACAGTGGTTCAAGTGCTCATATGAGTGACTCGAAACCACAAAAGTGAAAACGTCGACAGTCCTTAATATTTGAAAAACAGCAAATCAAAAAGCAGATTCACTGTCTTTCAAACACTCCCACACCCCACACCCCCCTACTTTATTATTCTAACTCCAAAATCGCACTACAGTGGGGAAAGGAACCATTTCCTGATCCCCACTATAGTGCAATCCATCCCAGAATGTGGAATGTGCAATGAGTGAATCTCACTGTGCATTTACTCATTGCACATTCAAACCTTTTTCCGTTTGGCATTTGCAAACTTTGCAGGCTGCCTTTCGAAAAATTGCTGTTTGCCCTTGTGCAATACGCACATGTAAAGTTAAGCCTGGGCAAATATCCATATCCATTTGTTGACAGTAGTCAACATGACCCAATCACATAGAGCCAGATTATACACTGTTGAGTGGCTCTCCCAGCCACAGAGCACAGTCTTGAGGATACTGCACACAACAGCAGTTGCCTAAAACTGTTGATTAATACAACTTTTCTCCCTAGAGGGCACCATGTAGAGTCTGTGCTGCTGCCCGCAGCTCCATTCTTGGGTGAGTTTGAAATGGAAACACTCAGCATGTTTTTCGGAGGTGGGAGTAAACACAGAGTGACACAGGGAGAACAAGCAAACTCCAAATAGGCATTGGCCGGAGGTCAGGGTCAAACCTTATAACTTTTACATCCTTTTACATGGAAGGCAAAGAGCTTAACCGCTATGTTTCACTGTTACAGCCAGTTACTTCTACCGAGCTGTGCTTTGCAACTTGTTTATGTATGCACAGTACAGATACAAAGCAAATCTTAAGAAATCCCAGATAACGTATTCATATATTATAAGATTAGGGGAATATGTTTCAGTTTCTCCTTATACTCAATAACCTCCTTCAAATATAATAATGATAAATATATGTATATATTTATAGCTATGATGCAGACATAGACAGATAGAAAGCTATAAGAGCATAAGAACATAGGATCATAGGTGATTATGTTTCATTTAGTCTCAAGCTCATTTAATCAACAAAAAATAAATTATTGTTTCATTTAGTCTCAAGCTCATTTAATATGCAAAAAAGGACATATTTTGTTGAAAACTCATTTCACTGAAACCACATTTCATTAAAAATTTAATATATACTAACTATGCCTCCAAAAGCTTTATTTATTTATTAGTTATTTATTTATTTATTAATTTATTTATTTATTTTTCACAAGGAGGCAAGCCCCGCTGCACCCCCTACCCCATAACACGATTACTGCTGGTGCACAGACATAAACTTCTAGAGACAGCAGCACTGCATGACAGAGGGCATTAACAAGGTACAAATACCGATCTATACAAATTTGCATTGTAAATCCAATGTTCCAAAAACACATTGGTAGTTATTGTCACTACAATTAAACAATTTTCAGTAAAATGTTTCAATGAACTATGCCATTTTTCTCAATGAAATGAGTTTGCAATAAAATTAATTAAACTAAATTAAATTTAATTGGACCCACATATACTGAGGCACTTTCATGTAACCTTCCCAAATCACAAAGACCTCCTAGACAAAGTGCACATAAGAAATTCCCTCAGAAGCCCCAAATGCACTCTTTCAAAACAACACCCACATCAACACATAGAGCTACATCTCAATGAGCCTCTACCTCTAAGCCCATAAAGCAAGTCACCACACAATCCAACATTCTAGTCATTGGAGACTTCATTGTGAGATACATTGATGTCCCTCTCACCAGGCTGAGTAAGGAGAAAGTTACTGTCAGTTGCTTATCAGGGGATAGGATCTGTCACATTACGCATGCACTCAGGTCATTGGATCACAATTACCAATATGACTCATAGTCCATGTGGGAGTAAATGATCTGAGACATACCTCCCTAGACTATATGAAGAGAGACATCATAGAGCTTTCGGAATATGTGTCTCAAGCTGGTATGACCCTAGCACTGAGCAGCATTTTACCTTCTCCAAGGATGATGTCACAAAACGAACACAAGATGATTGACTTTAATAATTGGCTTAGTTTCTGGTGTCATTCTAAGGGGATGCAATATTTGTCAGCATGGAAGGAAATGGTCAACAGACCACACTTCTTTGCCAGGGATGGTCTGCACCTCTCCACTCTAGGCTTTTTAATATTAACTAAAACTTTGTCTTCTCCCATAGTGCCTTTTTTAGGCAATGCCAAACTAAAAGTACTTCCAAGATAGCAAATCAAAACTAAGAAAATCTAAACATATTACTGTTCAATGCTAGGAGCCTAAACAAAAAATTTTACTCCCTGGAAGCTCTCTTTACCCTAGAGAATGCTGATGACTGTGTGGTCTCAAAGATGTGGTTTAAAGCCACGAACTGACAGTGCAGGGTTATAATGCCTTCCACACATTTAGATCAGCTACTTCACAGGCAGGGACTAAAGGTGCATCAGAAGTAAATGTTCTTCAGGGCTGATCAAACAGGACAATGCACTTGAGCTACTCCATAGTCAAATCACCATAGGTAAAATTCAATACCACTTCCTTTCAAGCTATAGGTCCTCTCTATGACCCAGGAAACCCATACCATGTATTTAAATTTATTAGAAACACTAACCATACAGCCCAATACCCTATTAATGGGTGACTTTAATTACCACATTATGAACTTGGAATCCTATACGACTTCAAATGCACATGCACACAGATTCCTGGATTTTGTAAACACAAACTCCCTGGCCAGATAGTCAATACTCCAACCATGGATGCAACCATACTGGATCTTGTCCTCACTAATATGGAAGAGTACTGCACACCCCCTACTGTAATGTCTTACCTGGTAAGGTCACACCACAAAATGGTCTCCTTTGAAGTAAAAATAAAACCTGGGCCTTCAGCTAAACCGAGAATATTCAGGAGCTATTTTAAGGCTCATCTCCTGCTATTAAGTGAGAACCTGGAAAATTTCAAGCCCCTATAAACCCTGAGAACACTTCTGCCTATGCAGAACTGTTCACAGAAACCTTGTACAAGCATGTTAATAGCTGTGTAGAGGTAGTTGTACTACCAGGAAAAAGTACAGAACTAACTCAAAAAACAAGCCACCTTGGTGGAATCACAAAATGAATTGGATGTATAACAGGAGGAAGAAAATCATGGCAAAAATTAGGAGGCGCAGCACCCAGCAGGATAAAAGCACTCTCATTAAACTAAAACAACCAGGAGGGCAAATAAAGTCTACCAAAGCCCAATTTGAGGTACGTTTGGCTTCCCATGCCAAGGACAACCACAAAGCATTCTTTAGCTACGTCCACAACCTCAAAGGCAATACACAATTGTGTGCAGAGCTCATTGTAAATGGAGTCACTTATACTGAGCCAGAAGATATAGCAAACCTCCTGGTTGATAAATTCAGCTTCAACTTTACACCTCTCTCCCCTTCAACCTTCCCTCAGCAAATATCATCAAATATAACTTCCCCTACTATCACTAGGGAACAGGTCCTTAATGCTCTAAGACCAAAAACACTGGATCAATGGGCCCAGGCAATATCCCAGGATGCCTTCTAAATAGCAAGAAACATGACCTATCAGGGCCTCTGGAATTACTATTTACCTGTAGCCTCCAAATAGGCTTTGTGCTTCATGAATGGAGAAAGCCTACAGTCATCCATTTGCACAAAAGTGGGCCATCTACACACCCTGGAAACTACAGACCCATAAGTCTCACTAGTCTTATATGTAAAGCCATGGAAAGAATTATCATGGAGATGATCAATAGAGATATAGTAAACCTCCAGACACTGGACCCAACCCAGTTTGGTTTCATGAAAGGCAGATCATGCCTACTCAACCTGGTGTATTTCTTTGAGAAGGTCACCAAAGCAATGGGTGATGGGAAAATCATTCACACTGCCTGCCTTGACCTGGCCAAGGCATTTGGCACAATACCCCATCTAGGCATTATTGACAAACTGAAGAAGTTAGGTACAACCCCACATATCACCCAGTGGATAGCCAACTGGTTCACAGACAGGACCCAGGAAGTAAGAATTGGGGAGTCCACATCTGTAAAGAGGCCAGACACAAGTGCCCTCAGGGATCAGTCCATAGATGGCTGCTTTTTGGCATTTACTTCTCAGAAGTCAAGGCTAATGTCAGTGGTCTCTGGCTGACTAACTTTGCAGATGATTGCAAATTAAGAGCCATCATTGAGTCTCACACTGACACAAATGTTCTCCAGGAGGGACTGACACAGACAAACAACTGTTGTCAGAGCCATGGACTACAACTAAATGCCAAGAAATGCATAAAAGTATCCTTTGGGAAGTCATCCATCCCTGGTAGCTATCATATTGACAACACACCCATTAGAGTTGACCCAGTAGTCAGGGACTTAGAGACACACATAGATAGTAATCTAGCTTTTGATCATCACATGTCTACAGTGGTGAGGAAATCATTCTATGTTGTGCAACCTATAAACAAAGGTATGGTATCTAAGTCCAAGGAAGTAATTGTTCCACTCTGTTCGGCATTCATTAGACCTACAACTGAGTGCAATGCCTCCTTTGGTATGTACCTAACCAGGCATAGCCAACAACTGGAATGTCCACAGAGATTCCTCACTAAAAGAATACAGGGCAAAAGTAATATGTCCTATGCAGACTGTCTCAAGGCCCTATCCCTGTATTCTGTCTCCTACAGGCTTTTGAGAGGAGATCTATGCCTGCCATACAGGGCATTGTAAGACCCCTCTCTGATGGACCTCCTCCATATCCACAAAACAAACAGTGCCAGAATTACCCATTCTAAAGACTTAAACCTTGCCTGGGATATAAATAGGACCTTCTGAAGTGATAAGTATGTATCCCAGAGACTACCCTGTCTATGGAGTAGGCTCCCCATCCATGTAAAGCAGAGTTACTCCCTAATCCAATTCAAGTGCAAATTGGACAGCTGGATGGGCGACCATAAATTTTTCCCTGGTTTGGCACCTACGTCTCTGATGTAAACAGGTAACCTGTAAATGGTTCATCTCCCAGGCCCATGTTTACACTTATCAAGGGTATCAGAACTCATCAGAGATTTGGGATGCATGGCTAGGCTTAAAAGGTCCTTGTGGTCATTAGCCTAGTAAACACCTATGAACCTAAATATAGATGATTGATAGCTATAGATAAATAAAATATAGATAGGATACAAGTAGTATCAATCTGAGGTGACAGTAGTCAAGTTTCTTGAAGTACAGTAGTCTATAAGCTTGACAATCAGTTCTGTGAATAATATAAATAAAACCATGCCAATTCTTCAGTCACGGTGGTTATGTTGTACCACATAACAGTTTGGTTATTGACAGAAGGTTAGAATAAACAGACAATATGTGAAAATCTGTAGAACTGTAGAACTACAGCAACTGGTATGAATCATCTATGCCACTATCCCTTTGTGTATGCTGCGGCACTGTGGTAGCATATATAAGTCTAGGTGATATATGGGGTGTGTACTCCCCCGCACGTGAGGGATGCAGTTTTGATGTAATATTTGTTGAATGTAGTTTTGGTAAGCAGGTTTCAGTTTGTTTCCATTTTCTGAAATGACCTTCTGTGAATCAGGATGAATTTACCTGTAACATGTCTGTCTGCTGCTTAGGTCTGTTGTCCCTGTTTTGTGTACCTGCAGTTATATGTTGGGAAGTACTTGGGAGTCTCTCTGGTGACATAATTTTAGTACATCATCCTAGTACTGCTTTTGTTATGCTTCTAACAACTGCTGCTGCATACTGGTCATTGTAATGTTGTTTCTCTGACTGCAGCTCTCCACAGTCCCTGTTAAGGTTAGTACCATTTACTTCTCAGTTTAGATGTGTAGTCGATGTGCATGTATATGAAATACAACAATAATATTGTGTGTGCATTGGGATATATATATATATATATATATATATATATATATATATATATGGATCCCCTTCAGTTAACTGAAACGCCACAACGCCGAAACACAAATCACCGACACCAACAGACCGACAACACAAAATACCGACAATACACACAACCATACATGCACTAACCGTAACCCAAACCCTAACACTAAGGTCCGACACAACCGCACACTTACCCTACCCGCACCCTAACCCTAACTCACTTAACCCACCCCTAAACCCACAGTCCGTCACTATCGCACACACACCCTACCTGCACCCTAACCCTAACTCACTTAACCCACCCCTAAACCCACAGTCCGTCACTATCGCACACACACCCTACCTGCACCCTAACCCTAACTCACTTAACCCGCCCCTAAAACTACAGTCCCTCACTATCGCACACTTACCTGTCTGCTCCCTAACACTAAATCCCTCACTCTACCGCACACTTACCGAGTCCATCGGGTTCTCACCTTGTCGGTCATCTGCGTTGTCGGTGATTTCGGCCCGTCGGATTCCTTGTCGGTCTAGTGAGCTTTCGGGCATCTAAAGGTGATCCATATATATATATATATATATATATATATATGTGTGTGTGTGTGTGTGCGGGGGGGGGGGTAAGTGGATGTTCATGCATGTGTGAGAGGCCGGATTACTCTTAGATGCAGATGTAGTGATTGCTGTTGAGTTGCTCAAATAAAGGAGAACCAGTTCTAGACAGACCTTTGAAATGAGAAATCAGAAATCTGTCTGTGTACTGACCATCTTCGTTTCTGCTGTGTTATAACTAAAAATCTTGTAGGGTAGATCTACAACATGCTGTAATACTGTAAGTGCTACCCATAATCCACAGATCATTGCTTTGAAGAGTTGACCATCTTGCTTATTAATGCACAAATCATGTACACAAAACATCTACGTATGCAACCATACATATCTTCCAATATAACATTTCAAAATACATGCTAAAATATACCTAAACTGTCCATACAAATCATATTAGTATATTAAATTCCATCCTTGAGGTAGCAGCTCGAAAAGGAGAATGCACAACCTGTAAGCATTATTTATAAATCCATTAAAGACAGCCATTACTAGTCAGTATTGACAGAAACGCTACAATAGGCTATTATACATGCATCACAAGGACATTAAGTAAGAACATAAGTACATTTAAATCTATTGTTAAGAAGAAAAACTGAATATTAAGAAGCACTACATATTCTGTAGTCTCTTTCTAATTATTATTGCTGACTCTTCTAGTGGGAATGCTAAGCCTGTGTACGTTTTACATACTAAACCGTTTTACTGACACAGTCACTAAACCTCACCTAGTATCTAGTACAACACTTCAGTTGTAATACATCTTACTTCAACACAGTAATTGCATTACTTATTAACCCAGCTAGAATGCTATGCAAAACTGTACATTAGACAGGTAAATCAGGATTTCTAGTTTTTGGGCACACCCAGTTTTGTTTATAGTGAGCCTTAAAATCTATTGTTACTTAATACAGTTCCTGTCTCCACCTCTGGACCGAGGAAATAAAAGACCAGATCTGTGTTGTTTGAAGGACAGTGCAGCTTCTGTTGTTGCTTATCTCCTGCTCTAGAGCTAACCATTTTCAGTTTGGCAGTTTTTCACAGCTGTACTATCCAAAAGAATCTACCTGCCAAAATGACATCCTATTCAGGACGTTCAATCCAGAGCACCTCAGGGAGGGTGCAGGTCAACAAATTTAATCCTGTTAGCTCTGGCCCCTCTAGTGTTAGGACAGGTGGGTCCTTTAGCAGCCGGAGCATTGGAGCCCCTATACAATCTATTCCCTTAATGTCTACTGTAACACTCAATCAGAATCTGCTGGCCCCTTTGAAACTGGACATTGACCCCAATATTGGCCATGTTCGAAAACAGGAAAAGGACCAGATCATGGACCTGAACAACAAATTCGCTGCACGCATAGATAAGGTAAGGATGACTAACTACATGTAACTGCAGTTCAGTGCTTAAGTGTCTATAATAAGAGTAAGAGAGGTGACATTTAAAGTGTGAGAAAAAAGACAGCTAAATGAAACAGACACAGAAACGAAGAACACTGAGGTAGAATGGTGATTTCACAAGAAAGAAAATCACAGCATAACTTAGGGGCAAAAAACAGAATTAATCTTTTAGCTGCCTGCAAGTTAATCCTTTTAATGACAGTGTATTAATCAAAAGAAATGTCTCTCACTCTCGGCATTTAATGTGTAAGTTTTAAATCTGTTCTGTGCAATATGCTATTCAGATCAGTGTAGTATACTTTGCTAATATTGAATTACCATCTACTTCTGTAGATTTTCACAATGTGTTGAATTGAACAGAGTGTTTATATGTTACAAATTTGTAACAAGGACCTTTAGTTTCTATGGTTCTCTCTAAGGCTTCCACACTCCTTGGGACCCTCACACAAAAGTACTTGCTGGTAGTTTGTTTTTATTGACAATACAGTTGTAAGCATGACCAACTCTCATGACATGGAAAGGGAGTGCTTAGTAAATTCTGAAGGAATAAAATACATCCTTTAACAGATTAATAGAATTGGGTATAGAATTATGGTTCAAATTTATCAGAGCTCAGTTATTTGTAGTAATATGCATTTTCCCAGATTTTCAAATAATATTTTTCAGAACAAGAAATCATGGTTGCATCATTTTCTGTTGCAAATCTTAAATCAAATTATATAGTTACAGTTAATTCATAAATAGAACTAAGAAGCTATGGATTATAATTATGTAACAACAAGCAAGGTATGTGCCTATATTTAAACAAAGATGTGAACCTATGTGCAGGAGATGTTTATATTGCAACAGATATGTTTGCATTCATTTCAGATGACTACAGTCAAAGATGTCATTGATGAGGTCGGGGTACATGTTCTCTGATCAGAAATGAATAATTATAGCTACTATGTTACAGGGGAGGTAGCAGCATTTTGTGACAAATGTAACCTGTGTTGGTGGCCAAAACACACATGCAAACATTAATCAATGCTAATGCATATATACACACACTAGCACCAGTGAAGATATTGCATATACATGCACACATTTCTCACTTCAGATCTCCCTTATAGTGTTGAGATAAGTCAATGAGTGTATTTTAAATCTGTTTTAAACAATTTGTTGTATCAGTATTTATTGCTCCCAGATGGTGTCTCCTGTATTGTCCAAGCAGTCTTTATGTAGCAGCTTCTTGCTAGTCTTACAGAATATAAGAAAAAACAACAATTTCATTGTGGACCTAAAAAAATCATCTTTTAATAATTCGAAATGCCAGAAAAGAATAGAAAACAAGAGCTGAATACACTTCCACAGAGGATACAGAAGGAACACTAGGGATAAAGGTTTTCATCTATCAAACTGACGTTTGCTATGGGTTTCACTGTGACATATAACCATATAGTAAATCTATGATGAAAAAAAAACAAATATGAAACCTTAAATCTGTAAATCTAAAATTATACTTTGAATAAGAAGAAAGTTATACCTGTAACATGTCAGAAGAACTATTTGTTCACCTTTTTGCAAAATACTGCATTTTGTCACTTTACATGTATTGTTTTGTCTTTGAATACATCATCAGTAAAAATAAGAGTAAAATAATATGATTTATACTGGATGTAGTTTTTTCTACAAGGATAGTCTGAGAAATATGTTGTTGTCAGACTCTCAGAATCAAAAATGAAGCACTTTCGCATTTGGTGTTATTTTTCCTTTGTGTATAACAAAGCTGTTTTACATTTTAATGGCATCTCTATTCTTGTCAGCCTGCAACCCACCTATCACCATCACACTAAGCCATTAGGTGAGCTGCACCATGTAATTTCAGAATTTTGAAATATGATGTACATACACAAATAATACTCAGTGACATCATGAATATTTCACTTATAATTTCCCCCAAAACAGTTAGTCCAGGATATCTCCTAACTGCAAAATTTCACAGATGAACTCCCAAGTTCACCATAACAAAGAAGTGGTAACATAAATGTATATTTTATTTATGCAATATTTTCTAAATGAAACTTTTTGCTGACATTTTTCAAAAATGTATCAATATGTTGAGAACAGTGAAACAGAATTCAAGGATTAAATGTACTTTTTTATTTATATTTTGCTTGTTTGTTAACTGGGAAGCCCACTGAACAAAAGTGCCTCTTTTCAGGAACACTGTTTGGTTTAGTCTCAGTAGGCAAATGGAGGTTGAAGGAATCAGACCTTGTTCCCTTGACTACAGGCACTGCTAACAGTAGATAGTCATTATTCTCTTTGATGATTACCAGATTTCTTCCTCTTCCAATGAAATGCCCAGGAAGGATCATGTTTCTTGTGACACACTTCTCCTACTGCCTAAACTGATCATTCATAGCACATGATCTGGATGGATATAAATAAGCCTGACATATTCATTTATAATGGCTGAATTCATTTGCCATTACTCTAGAAGTGACACAGTAGTCTCTTCTGTGAATCATGTTATTCTTACAGACACAGACTTTAAAAGAAGATATTCAGGAAAACATTTTTGAAGTAGAATGACAATTAAACATTAATATGTGGAAAATGTACATTCAACCAGTACTAAGAAAAATATTAAGATTTTTACTATCCGCCATAAATTACATTTCTACAACATACAACATTTTTTCTTATAAACATGTTTCTTGTCATACAGGTTATATCATCATTTTCTGTTCTCCTGGGGAATGGTGTTAGGATCACCTGGTGTGATAAGTCTGATCAGATGACATTGTCAGAAATACAACTGGTTGATTAATTTAATATAATCATTATAGTAGGATCTCTGAAACTGCAGTTTTCTTTCATATGGCAGAACGTCGAAGTTTAAGGAACATTCTTAGCTTGTTTAAATCACACAGTATACCAGTGGATACTAACAATATCAACACAGTTCTTAAGCCTTCCCAACAGCTTAACCTGTATGTGTTATTTGTAAAGCTCAGACCAGAGGTTCCCTTATTTATAAGTCAAAGTAGATCTCATCAAACTTTAGCTGCGTCTCTAAAGCAACAGCGTGTGCCACAATGTACAAGAAAGAGAGCTGAAAAAAACTCATCAGATTTACAACAATTACATAAATCCATTTCCCTGAGGATACCTTCCTTGAATTATGCTAACATTTTTGTTTTTTTCATAAGGGAACCTAGGAACTAGATAGTTTTATTGCAGTCACAGATAATTCTTATCCAGGCATTTGGGGAAAAAGGTCTCCAGGCTTACATCCAGCTACCTACAAAGGCAAAGAACTAGCATGTAACATTAGCTGGAAAATGTGATACTTTTTATTTGTTTTAAGTGAAACTGACCTTTCCTGAGAAAAAGAATACCTTTGATAAGACAGAAGCAGACATTAATGCCCAGACTACCATACCTCCCCACATAACCTCTAGAAACTTCCTAACAAATGTACCCCCTCCTAATAAACTTCCCATGATGCATAGGGTCACAATTGGGTTGGGTTACACAACTAAGTTTATAAAGGCCATATTTACTGATGAACCTATAATTTTCTCTATAGAAGGGTCTTAGGTGCAATTGAAATACTGTGTCACAGTGTGTTGAGGTTGGAATAAGTTCAGGTACAAACCAAAATAAAAATTGATTTGTTCATTATAGATAAAAGTTTTATCTTCTCAGTGGACAATACCAGATGGAAGTTCTGTTTTTACAACCACTGATCAACAGATTATAATCTCACATAGACTTTGCTATGTCAGTATTACATCTCTTCCAGACAGACAACTGTGAAGCAGAATTTTGAGACATGAGGACACTCTAGTGTCCAGGCACAGCAAAGATTTTATCATTCAATATATCTCTGCTTCGAAAGCTAACACTCTCAGGCACTTATGTAAACTTGTAAGAGACTGAAGACAGTAACAGGAATGAAAATGACCATAAACTCGTCCTTCATAAACAGTGGCTTCATGCCTCTGCTGTGTGATATCCTTCTGGTTTGATCTTCATTTTCTGTTTTATCTGCAAAATCTGCAAGAGCTGAAAGAATGAAGCAACACATGAATCAGTACACTTATCTGGCCCTCTCAAAAATACTATGTCTCACAAATATACTGGAATAATGTTAGACATGACAAGTGAATTAGTCATGTAATTACAGATCTGAAGAATGTTAATTTAATCTCCCTACCATCATTTTTGTCTTTTGGGACTTATGGCACTTTTCTGTAAGTGATTCAGGATACAGGCATACTCTATCAATCACACATTTGTGGCTATTCACCAGATAGTGATCACTTCTTCTAACTCTCTTGTTCAACTGATGACATCTGTAATTCTTCTGATGGATTTTACTTGGTATGCAGTGCAACAAATAGGCACATTTTGTACAATGCAGAAGCATAACATGGAGAACAGCTAACATCCACAAATGTGTGACTGATAGAGCATGCCTGTATGCCATACAGATAAACAAGTGCTGTGTCAGGCTTTCAGAATTAGATGCTTTCCAGAAAGAAGTACATTACTGACATATGAGAAGGCACACCTATGTAATAACTCATTATTAGATCCCAAAACCTTTTGCTATAGGGTCAAGCAGTTTAGGAATGACTCATCCACCAGCCAGAGGCTTGTTGCTGTAGACAGAGTGCATGAGACCGTGATAATCATCATGCCTGTTACCGTGATAATCACCACCACAAGAAGCTGAAACTGTAAGTCATCATTTATTCTGAAGAGCAGATGAACTGTTTGCAAAGGTCCATGCCCTCCTGACCTCCTTTGCTGACTCATCTGTCAAATGTTGATCAATACAATCTTTTTAGCCATTCTCAGTCTTTTGACTATATATAAGAAAATGTTACTCATGGAAAGCAGAGATTCTGCATCTAGAACATAGGAACTTAACAACATATCAGTCAAGTAAGGGCACTATAACATGCCTTATACACCTTTAAGAAGTTCTTGCTACCCTTTACAAGTACTTAATAGTGCTCTCCTCCTACATTAAGCAGTGACATTCATGGTAACCTTGGTGAACATTTATGTCTATCCATTCAGTCATCAAGTCCAAGGTAGCCCAAATGTTGTGAATATTCCATTACCTATCCACCTTCTATGCAAACAGAACTGTGGTAATGCTCCTAAACATAGCTGAGCTGCAGACATCATTGTAAGGTACACATTATCTTTAAGAAACTGATATCTTTATCAACTGTCACTGTTTCTGACTATATGCCATGTTGTCCAGTATCCTCTATGGTTTGTGTGGCTTCAGTGATATTGAGAGCTGAGGAAGTATTCATCACATTTCAACTGGTTTACTATTAAATGCTCAACACTTCGAAGGTCAAGTCAATCAATTACTACAACCTTACCATGAAAGCCAGCATGCTGAAAACTGACATGGACAAAATATGCACTGAATGCTGAAACTCCCTGCCACTTCAGACCCGGGCTCAAACATTAACATGGGTCCAGAAGGGGCAAGTCTGACCAGTCAGTTATGTTGGCATTCAACATTTTGACTGTCAGTATGCGCTCAGCTCAGCTCTGAGTGTTGATCATTTGATAGTAAACCGTGTCCATTATTTGTTCTCTACAAAAGTATTAGGTCTAACTCATTTTACTGAATTTTATTACAGAATTAAGGAATTAAGCCAACATCTTCAAATTTAGTTATATGTAAAATGTATTCGTGCTTGAGCCAGTCATGTAATATCAGAAATGATCAAGTACAGGGCAGATTTTAAAATCAGAATTAACATTAAAGTGACAGATGTTTTGCATAATGAGTGAAATTATTTCAGTACAGCCAAAGGACATCACGAGAATTTGAAGTATGTAAAGTTAATTGTAAGACTGACAAAATAATACAAGTAAAACAAAGACAAATAACGAGTCAAGTGAGTTTTTCAAACAAGAAAAGCATCAGAAACGTGCTGATATATTCTGAGTGAACTGTAACTATAAGCAAGATAATAAATGATATACAAATAATAAATTGCTAATCAGCTGTGGAAAAATAAATCACTTTGCTAAAGGGAATAAAATGAAAGAAACACATTTTCAGTTAAAATGTGTTCTTTGTGCGAGAGATTTGTGCTGTCTATGTGGATGCAGGAATTGTGCAAGAAGATGTATAGCAAAAGTACAATAACTAGAAATCTGATAAGAAAAGTTAAAACCTAAGTGTGCTGTTTATACTATATGCAGAGTTTAAAACAACAGTTTTACATTTTCAACTAATGATTTTAAAAGAGAGTACAGCCCTTGATATATAAATTATTCATTTAATCCAGTCATCCTTTAAATCTACTGTTTCAGAAAGTACATATATAAAAATCTGAAAAAGAAAAATAAAATCAAAATTAATTTCTGGATAGTTGATATTGTAAGTGCTCCATACGTTTTGGGTCAACAAGCCTTTAGGAGGCTTGGCATAATAAAAGAATAACACAGAGAATGCATAGTGAAGGTGTATATCTGGTACAAAATGTTAAGATTAATGAGTATAAAGAAGTATTTTGTGACTAGACTGCTTTCCTAGAGTTCAATACAGTCAAAGAGATCCTGCATTGATACCAGTGGTGCAATGTAGTTCACATTCCAAGGAAAGTCACAGCAACTTTGGAGTGTTAACCTACTCAGTGGACATACAGCTTGACCCCTAAATGAAAGCAGATAAAATTCATATTTCTATTGGTCTGCAAAATATTTGACAGCTATAGAAAGAAAATACTGTGTATTTTTAAAAATTGAGCTTTGCCAGTACTGTCTATGCTTGATGCTAATTGAAGGCTGTTTGAAAGTTAAGTATAATGAGGAAAGTACAGAGCTATATATTTTATAATTTATCTGTGGGAGGATATAAAATTCTGAGACTTCCATTCAGTTTATCATCAACACTTAAAGTGCTTTCATGAGCTAATAACCATAGGATTTGATTAGTTTTAGTATAATTGATAATATACTACTGTGGGGTCAGACCAAGGAAGAATATTGTTAGATAATGACCATTTGCTGAAGAGGTTGTGAAGAAACGACCTCAAGCTGAGTAAAGTCACTGGAAATTTAGAGTTGCAGAATGGAAGTATATGCATTTTGTCCCTATCATCTTCAAAAATACACAATGACACCAAATGGCATTTGATGACCTTTATTAATTCCACACTTAACTTTATTGCATTATTTCAAATATTAATTGTAACAGGAATGACTTTGGAACCACAACATAAAAATCCTTATAACATACATCAGGGAAGTGTACAACATCACTTTGTCCAAATAAGCAGTTTCCATAGTTCCACTCACTTATTCTTATTAATCAGGCAGTGTCCTACGGCTCATTTTCATCCTCAAAACTCATTGCATCAACACTCAACACCAGGAGGGGAACAGAATAGTGACAAGCCTGCCCCTCTTCTCTATCCAGTACCAACCTCATAACCATACCAAACAAATCAGCCAAAAGAATAAAGGAGAGGGAGGACGGGTCACAAATTCACACAGAATGTGATTCATCTTCCCATTTACAGTAGTATAAAAACTTAAGTCCCACCCTACATCTACCTTACTTCCTGTAAAGTCCCATTAACAGATTAACCCATGCCTTTCCAAAGGCTGCTCAAACCTCTCATTTCCATAAATCTAACCCCCTTCCCCAAGAAATATCCCACCTCATCCCCATTTAATACCCTAACCCTCACCAATGATGTCCTTGGATAAATTGGTTTGTTCCCAAACCTCATTTGTCTTAATCCCTGAAAGCTGGAAAGCAGATATTGAGAAAGTCAGGATAGTAGCTCAAATACCTTTTCCAGAGGACATACAAGCTGCAATTAGATTTCCTGGTATAGACCAAAATCTTTGAATTGTATTCCCAATATGTTTAGTATAAGTTTGTTATAATAAAATGAGAAATGGTCCTGAAGTATGATGTAATTACAGAGCTTTGAGATGCTTAAGCATTTAATGGCAGATGCATCCATATTAAGATATTTTGATGTGCACAAGTCCCATTCAAGTAAATACAATCAAACCTGAAATGCAATGATTCTCCTGGGAAATAAAATGTTGCTTTTGGTGCCAGATTCATTATAGAATATCAGAAAAGGTATGTTCAAATAGGACAATAGATACTTGCCATAGTATATAACTGTGAACAGTTCTTTGAATGTATTTATAGGAAGCAAGGGTTAATAGAAACAGAACATAAACCAGCATAGAATATATTTATGAAACCATTGTTCAAGACACCACCAAGGCTACAAAGAATGTTGTTGGCATTATAGAATTATAACTTAGTTATGAGGTATATGACAGAAAAGGTAAGGCTTATGGCAGATACGCTCAGTAAATTTATTTGCAGAGAAGCAAACATATTTGTTTGGTGATTAATTGGACAATTCAATTATTCCCTGTGACTGAAAAGAAGATCATTAGCACACTGAAAATGATCTTGAGATGCAGATGTTCCAAAAATTGGTTCTAAGAGGTTGATCTCAACAAGAATCGACTGCAAGGAAATAAACATAGGCATGTCTTTCAGGTAAAAAAAAGAGGCAAGTTGCAAACAAGGCTGATGTTTAAAGCTGAAAAATAAATATGCCTAATCAGCTAAGGAAAGAAATATTGCCAAGAAGATGAGAATCAAATTTAGTAACTGCAACGTATAATAATAAGTTTGTAATGTGTTCTTATATAAACTGATAAAGACGTTCAGAGTTGTGTAGTGTACAGTGCTTGTTGTAATAAGAACACAAGAGAAGATGTGAATACATATTCAGCTGTAGGATGACCATGGAGTATAGTGAAAATGGATTGGTTACAATTTCAAGACTTTATGAGTTTAATGTGTGCTAGCTGCTGTTCTCATTTCCTGCGGATGTGAAATTAACAGATATAATAATGTGCATCTAAAGCATGAAGAATTATATTGTCAAGACATGGCATTGAATTACTGATATCTGGTAATGGCTGGGAATGTGTAAATATGAAACTCAAGAAATTAGGAAACCATCATGTGACCTCTACCCATAATTACTCTGAGTCTATCAAGTTGAGAAGAGGACTCTACAAACCATCAAAAACATCATGAAGAATTACAGTGAATTAACAGGAATTGTTTCACTGATCACTTTTGTCTGAAAATATGAACATTGCAAAGCAAGGCACTGATCTTGTATCATGTAAAACAGTGATGGATCATACTCTATAAAGTAGAATTCCTGACAACAATCACTTACTTCTGAAATATAGCCTGAAAGAAAAAGAGGCTAGATAAAATGATGCAATGATTATAAAGCAAATCACCTGTCTCTTTTAAATGGACAAAGAAAAGTGTCAATGCAGCAAATCTCAAGGAAGCAAGTAGAAGGAGTGATTGTGAAGCAATGAGAGCAAATGAGACCATTAGTTGTTTGCACTAAGCATGAATATTTGCTGAAGTGAAAGTGTCAACATTTGTTCAAAATGAATATAATGCAGACTGAGTTTGGTTAATGCCAATATTAGTGCCTTTTTTAGGCAATGTCATACAAACAAAATTATCGACATAAAAATATCCTCCAGAAACAAACTCAGGGTTATTCTGCTAAATGTTAGGAGTCTAAACTAGAAACCACACTCATGTGACGCACTTCTCACCCTGGAAGATGCTGATGTCTGTGCAGCCACAAGACATGGTTCAAGGCCTCAGAGAGTAGCCCAGCCATGCAGGGCTACAATGCCTTCCACACTTTCAGACCACACAAAGAACATGAAAAAACAAGGGAGGAGGAGTATCCATCTTCATTAATGACATATACATCTCTAGACTGGTTAAACAGTACGACTCCCTAGAGTTACTACAGGTCCAACTAACTGTAGGAAGGACCCTCCCTCAACATCGTTAGCTATAGGTCCCCCACCATAAGACACAAAAACCACACAGCCTACCTGGACCTACTTAAGTCACTCTCAGTACAGCCAAATGTGCTGGTCATGGGTGACTTTAACTGTCCTTCCATCAAATGGATAACATATATGACCACAAATGCACTTGCCAAAAGGTTCCTGGGCTTTGTTAACACAAATGCTCTGGAGCAGATAGTCAGCACCCCCACAAGAGGTTCTAATATCCTTGACATAGTGCTCACTCAGATGGAGGATCACTGCACCACCCCATGTATGGGGCCCTCCCTGGTAAAGTCCAAACATAAAACAACCTCATTCGAAGTAATGATCATACCTGACTCACCCTCAGGAGCAAAACTTTAAAAAAATTTCTCCAAAGCAAACTATAGCCTACTGAGCAATGGTATCAATAGTTACAGATCACCTGCCAACACTGACAGCAATGACCCCTATACTGAGGTTAACAAAAATGTCCTGTATATGAAACACCTATATAAATGTATATGTTCAGCTGTACAGAAACAGATCAGTTCAAGATCCTCATGAAAAATAAGCTACCCTGGTGTACATCCAGCATATATAGGTTATACAATAAGAGAAAGAAACTGCTCTCAAAAAACAAGAGGGAATGGTCCCAGCAAAGGAAGAACTCCCTCCAAAGCATAAAAAGCAGATTAAACATCTTGTAAAGTCCTCTAAAGCTAATTACAAAACTAAATTAGCATCCCTAGCTAAGGTAAATCACAAAGCATTATTTAGCTACATCTGATATCTAAAAAGGAAGGCCCATCTTTGTGCCAAACAAGATGAGGACAGTATCCCTTATACTGAACCCGAGGACATCACTAACCTGTTAGTGGACAGGTTTGGCAAAAACTTCAACCCCCTGTCCCCACCAATCATACCCCATAGCATACCTTTCACAAGTCTTCTGACTAGTATCTCCAGAGAGCAAGTCATAGCTGCACTCTCCAAAGCCAAAAACACAGCCTCTGTGGAATCGGACAACATTCCAGGTTGCTTATTAAATGGTCTACCACAGGAGTTTACACAACAACTAAGCATACTCTTCAGTCTCAGGCTAAGCACTGCATTTGTCCCAGCTAAGTGTAAAACAGCAACCATAATCCCCTTGCACAAAGGGAGTCCCTCAGTCAACCCCGGGAACTATAGACCCATAAGTCTAACCATTCACCACAACCACTGTAGTTAAAATAAAACCTCAAAAAAAAAAAAAAAAATAAACAACCAGCCAGTGATCCAAACAGAACTTTTATTATCTCTCTAAAAAACCAACTAACTAAGTCTAACTAACCTTATCTAGAAGGTCATGTGGAGAATCATCATGGATCTTATCAACAAGGATAAAGGTGACATTCAAACTCTTGAGCTGATGCAGTTTGGCTTTTTTAAGGGTAGATCTTACCTGCTAAACCTGGTGGACTTTTTGAGAACATCATCAAGGCCTGGATGAAAACAAAACAGTTCACACTGCATATCTCAACCAAGCAGAGGCCTTTGACACAATCCCTCTCTCAGGCATTATTGAGGAACTCACCCAGCTGGGGATTAACCCTTATGTCACTAGATGGGCTGCCAACTCTATCACAAACAGAACCCATGCAGTTAAAATTAGGGATGCCATCTCTACTAGCAGACCTGTTAACAGTGGTGTTCCACAGGGATCTGTGCTAGGCCTCTACTGTTTGCTATCTTTTTTTCAGAAGTCCAGGCAAAAATCGATGGCCTATAGCTTAATAAGTTTGATGAATGCAAACTTTGTACAATCATTGAATCTCTCAAAGATGTCAACATGCTACAAAATAGGCTTACACAGACAAATGATTGGTGTCAAAGTCATTTACTTAAACTAAATGTAAAAAAATGCTTTATCATCCCCTTCGGCAAAGGAGAAATCCCTGCTAATTACAACATTAACAATATATCCGTAAGTTCAAATGCAGTGGGGACAGATTTAGGAATGTAAGTTGATAGCAGCCTTAATTTTGATTATTAGGTGCCCACAGTAGTAAAGAAGGCCTTCCACACTGCAGCCCTCATAAGCAAAGGAACAGTATCCAAAGCTAAAGAGGTTGTAACTCCCCTGTACTCAACTCTCATCAGATCAATAATAGGGTACAATACTCCCTTCTGTATGTACCTCACCAGACATCTGCAGCAACTGAAGAGATGTCAGAGGTTTCTCACTAAGAAATTTCAGGGCCTACAACACAAGACCTACATGGACAGACATAAGGCCCTATCCCTTTACTCAGTATCATATAGACTGCTTAGAGTTGACTTGTGCCTGGCCTACAGAGCAGTCTCAGACCCTGCTGTGATGAAGCTGCTGCACATCAGCAAATCTAATGGGGAAAGATTCACTAGCTCCAGGAATCTTAACCTAGCCTGCGATATTAACAGGACATACTGAAGAGACATATATGACTCCCACAAGTTGCCACTCATCTGGAACAAACTCCCAATTCATGTAATACAGAGCTCCTTAATGACCCTATTTAAGTGTAACCTAGACAATTGGATGGGAAACCGTAAATTTACACAGGGTTTTCACCTACATGCCTCTTAAACAAGGGCAGCTGGTGCTGATCTTAGAATTACACGCAAACATAGACTATATATCTTGGTCCAAAAGGGAACAAGGATATAATATGGATAGGCTTGTAGAGACCTTAGGGCCAATACCCTTGTAACCTCCTATGATCTTTTGATCTTTTGATCTTATGAGCCTAAGTATTTCATGCCTCAGGTAGTGAGGCAGTCAGAGATGCACCTAGACATATCTCTAATGCCCTGTCACAAAAGGCACCTCCAGGCATGAAGAAGGAGAACATTGTCCAGTCAGGTCCAAAACTTCCTGACAGACTTTCCAAAGACTTGTCACTTGTACTTCCTAACTCACTGGCCTCAGAACAACATGCCACAGAACTGCAAAATATATGAGGATTGAAGAATTGCTCAGAAGACAAAATGGCTATCCAACATCTCTAGCTTACAATAAATATGTCATATGCTACTGTTGCACAAGTAATGCACTGCAACATTGAATGTGGGAGATATGTTGGTATTGTAGTAATAAAATCTAGATAATTTCCTCACTTGAAATGATGCATGAATAACTACTTCTCCCTCCTTCCATGACCTCAGATAGCTATCTATTACATACTTATCCTAAGAGAGACAGTTGTTGGTGAAGAATCGTAGACCTGTCATTCCTAAACAAATTCTTCATCTCCACATAAAAATTCAGAGTGCTTACTTTTAAAATACTATTTAACTTTCTGCCCCTGTATACCTTTATGGCAATCTTAGACTTGTGCAACGCATATTTATATACTCTAATCTGAGTTTCCATGATTTCAGGGTGCCAAGTTTCATTTTCAGTTTACAGCTCTGATATTTTTTGCCTGTCCATTACCCCAATGGTGTTTAAACTGCTTAGACTGAGTTTTTATTTAATGAAGGACCTGGTCTGTAAACCTTCTCCTTTATTTAGGTGATTGCCTTGCAGAAGCTCTCTCTGTTGGGAAACAACACACCAATTAAAACATTGCAAAATGGGACCTTCTTACCCCACAGCCCCACATACCCCTCCTACTAAATATTCTAACTCCGAGATTGCACTACAGTGGGGTAAAGGGCAATGTCATGGCTCAGGCCAAGTTATTTTTTTCCCAGGGAAAAAAATCGCTGAACCCAGCTTTCGCTGTTTTGGGATTTTGGTCTATATGTTTCGGCGAAATGGCATTCACTGTAATGCCATTTCGCTGATCTGATATAGACCTGACTACAGTCATGTGATTTGATTTTATTATTTTCTGTTTAAATATCATATATAAGTTAAAATCAATAAAGGTTATTCAAAAAGGAAATTTTGTTGAGGCACTGACTGCTAAAACTGCAACAACCTCTGCACAATCAGATGCTGCACTGCATCTGGTGAGCCTTGGTTATTTATTTATTTATTTATTTATTTATTTATTTATTTACTATTTCTAAATTGGATAGATGGACTGGTACATACACCCTTTTCAGCCATGATCTGGGAAATCCATAGAAATTCCCTTAGAGGAAAACTAAACTAGGCTGAGGCAATGGGACCAGCAAATCCTGGCCACTAAACCACCAGGGACCCCCCCCCCACTCCCCAGTTTTTGCTATGCATCATAAAGCTGGGACCAGCACTACAAAGCTAATTTTTCATGAAAGGGAAAATGGTGTCAGTATAACAGTATTGGAATGCTCACCAGTATTCTAGCTTGCTAGCTTTGTCTTGTAGTACAATAATGCATGGTCACTTCTGCCTCATTGCTTTGTGCAGTGATATGATATGAGTTTACTGTGTCTTTACATTGCTGTGACAATGCCACATTATTCACTCATATTATTCTGCTGTAAAGTTTATGCTGCTGAGTCCCATCAGCGGCATCTAAGATATATGATCATACAGAGATAATTCTGTCATAGAATTCCTAAAATACAAAGCAATTATGCTTCACTTAATATGTTAATCATCCTAAAAATGTATGTCACAAGCTAGATGGCATGATACATATGTGTTGCAAGTATTGCCCTTAGCATGTGGATATGGACATTTTTTGCAGCACCTTTGGTTTCCTACAGTTGACCATCAGCTGCCTCATGAGCTTTTCCTTATTTACTAAGTCTACAAACTGTCATCCTCTGCAGTATCTCTCACCCATGTTTGGAATGGAGAAGAGGCTGAGACCATCAAGACACCTTAGTTCACTGTCATTCTGCTACTTTGGAGTGTTTTCTGTTCCTAATTTCTCACTCCTATGCACACCGATCTCAGGACATGCAAAGAGTTTGCTGGCTTATAAACCTACTCCACAGTAACCTGGCCACAGACCAGATCTCCCCAAGGACAATACTAAACTGTATGTCCTCGACTTCCACCAGGGATCCACCAGACAGCCATGTACACACACCTGCCATTCCCCTACTATAGGCACACTCACCCTCCCTGCCTATGCCAAGCCGCACCTGAGGCACTAATCAAATTCAGGTCACTTGGACCATAGTCAGGGCTTTATCTCTATACCCCATTCACAGGAAGATTTAGACAATGGCTGTACAGAAACATTTTAACGTATTTGTGGTTATGTTTTGTTATGCTTTGAGAAAGTTTTCATGGATGTTTTCTATGGTTTTTATAAAATTACAAGTCTAAATTTAAATGTTTATAATCTCTTTTTAAATGCTCTTTTCTGATGTATCACAGGTAAAGAACAATAGTCCAATATGGACAGTAGTGTGAAAAGTACATAACCTGAGCTTCAAACTAACCAAGATGTGGCCATAAATTATATTCTACATCTGAAAATCCACTTTTCTTATTGCACACTGTCATATCTAACATATTACTTTAATAGCTGAAATGACTGTAGAAAATAATATATTTTCCTAAATCTGCTTTCATTAGCAAGCAATGATTATTAGTAAAGATTTAAAAAATGCATTTCAGAATATAATTTTGTACTTCTTTTTGCTTTAATACATATTTCCTAACCTCTGCTTCTTTGGCATTCAGGTCCGTTTTCTTGAACAGCAAAACAAAATGTTGGAGACCAAATGGAGCCTTCTACAGGAACAGAAAACCCAAAAGTGCAATGTTGAGCCAATGTTTGAAGCCTTTATCAATGGCCTTCGTAGACAAGTAGATAACATCAACAGTGATCGAGACAAGCTGAACAGTGAACTAAGAAATATGCAAGATTTAGTTGAAGATTTTAAAAACAAGTAAGAACACGGGGGGAAAACATAGTAACTGTCTAATAAAAGTCAAAACAGCATGCTTAACATGAAAAGTTAGAAAACCCAGAAAATAATTCTTATAATAGAGAACACAGGAAATAATAATTGTTGTAAAAGTTTCCTATATATTCCAGTAGAAGACAAAGCCCATCAGTAACATTTTGTTCATATATTATGTTGGCTTGTGCTGCTTGTTTTATGATGTTTCTGCATTGCATTCACTCTGAAGCTACTACTCTGGTACTGGGCTTCATTTTTGTCATACAGGTAGATGAAGTGTCACACAGGTAGATGAAGATGAAGAGGGATAGTAGGAGAAAAGGATATATTCAACAGAGGAGACCCATCCCAAAGTAGGCACAGAGAAAGACTAGGTGTTCTCATTATTAACAGAGAAAAGAAATAGGTAGAACCTTTATTATTAAAGAAATGTATTTATGTTTAGTACTTGGACAACAACCTAGAAACAGGAACAAATTTCTGATAAAGTTGTCAGTGTTGAATTTGTATGTGTCAATAAAGCCTGCATGATAGAACAAATAACTGAAGAATGTGCTCAAAAAGAAGTCAAGATACATCAGACTGTCCTAGCTGGATAGTAGAAGATAGGACAAAGTTATTTGAAGAGAAATATTGGCAAAGGCATCTGGATATGGAAAACTTTTACAACACAACATATAAGAAAACAAAGGGGGAAAGTAAAAAAAAAAGAGGATTAGAAATGGAGAAAACAGAAACTGAAATTGTCTATTATCTGCAAAATGAGGGATTTAGTTTAGGAAATGCAGCTCTGGTAATGTCACAGCATGATGGAAGAGTGACGTCCCAAATTAAGGAGAAATAGGTGGACTGGGAAGTATTTGATAAGAAACCAGTACAAACGTTCAGCTGGAGTTCCACAGCAATGGAAGGAACAAGAAACTCTGGCAGCTCTGATGCAGTCAATGTTGTGGAGTGATAGTCCAGTGAGTTCCCATGTGAAAGAGCAATGGATGACAGAGGATGCAGTTAAGAGAATGTTTCACAGGAAGATGTTTTGGATCTTCCTGAATAATGCCTGCAGGAAATGGAAAATAAAGAATGTGCCCTCAGGTTAAAAGAAAATAATCTAAGGGAAGAATTTCTTGATTTAATAGAGATGGATAGACATATGAAGATTGTTGAAAGAAATAGATTGCAGAAAGTCTATAACACCCAGGGGGACTGGGGGGTGTGGTCAAGTTATTACCAGAGGGGTTATGGCCACAATGCAGGTAGATATATGTCAGCACTGTTAACAAAAATTATGTAATACATAAACCATGAAAATTAAAACAACGCAGCACACTGACTGACCACAAGTAAATAAAACATACACTAAACTGAAAAAAACACACTAATAAAATGAACAAAAACAAACTTAAAAATTAAAAAAACACAAATCATAAAATTCTAAAATATTTAAAAAGAAAAATTCAAAAAAAAAAAATCATGCAAACAAGCCAAAAATAAAAAAAATCTATATAAAAAATTAAAGCAAAGAAATAAAAAAAAGAAAAAAATTTAAATACTACATATGTACCCTAGCAAATTAATGCTAAACAAAGAAACACAAAAACACAAAAACACAAAAGCACAAAAGTACTTTAACACTTCTTACACTTTATACTTTTACAAAGTAACACAAAAGAATTTTTTTAAATTTTTTTTTTTTAAAAATTATAAACAATTTGAGTTGAATTTGAATATTTGATTTATTTGAAATTCATGTCTTGTAAAAGTCATTTTTATTTCATCCACACCACTGTTCATTCAACATTACATCCACACTACCACACACATCATTAACATTACATTTTCCATAAACAAATCACCAGTGAAAACTTTCACATTTAATGCATACCAGTCTGAAAATAGACAGTGCAGCGTATGAGGCGGTTCAGTGCAGTCTTCTCTGAAGTTTAGTTTGAGCTTCAGCCACTTCTCCTGGGGGGCTTCTTGTGTGGGACAAGAGGGGAAGATGCCAGAAATTCCCCATAAGTCCCCTAAAGCCTCATCCACATCCTACAAGTCAGACTCAGGGGCAAGTCACACACAAGCAGCAGTCTTATTAGAATAATTTAGATAGTGTAATAATTAAGTAGCTTTCACTCATTTTCAGTAAAACACTCCAGGTATTTCAATCACAGTCTCCAAGAACACAATGAAGTCTCTTTTCAGTTTGTTAGCAGAGTGCTGTCTAATGTCATCATGAAGTCTCAAGTCAGTTTCTCCCCAGAAGTTCTGCCTAAAGTTTCTTGAGAGAGACCTTTACACCCCCAAAGTTTGCAAAAGTTTAGTGCTGATTTTTCTTTTGCACTTATATGTTCATTAAAATCAACAAGAACAACAACAAAGAAAGCACAAATAAAACTGGTGCATACGTGAGCAGCAGTGCATTCATTCTCACCATGCTCATTAGCTGAAAAGGAGTAGGCAATTCTCTCTCTTCCCTCTCTGGAGGAGAGTAGGGAGGGGGGACTGGACTGGTTTCTCTTCACATTTTCAAAATGCTGGAGTAGTGACAGCCACCTCACTTACTTAATACGTCCCACATACCACAAGCTCCTCAAACTCAAGTCTTCTTCTTTCTCTGCTTTGTGTGGAGTGGAAGTGGCTGAAGTCTAGAAGTCCTTGTACAAATGCATCACAATCGTATCGTAGTTGCAGCTTTATGTTTTTGCATTGGATAGAGATGTGACAACACACAGTTAGCCTTCTGGAGGTGATGTTTTTTTTTTTCTTATACTGGTATACACAGATTCTTCCCATAGTTCACATTGGCATTATCAGCCCCATAAGCTGAAATATGGTTCCAGGGCAAGAGGTGCCTTTCCCCCATAATGTTGGAAATTTGATGTGAAATAGCCCGTGCCGATGGGTCTTCATGGAAGTCCAAAAGTCCAAGGACATTCACCTTTCTCTTTAGAAAAATATTCTCAACAAAAGGGGAAATTTTTATGTTCCCCTTGTTGGAGGATCTGATGAAATTTGCATTGAAGTACCCTGGTTTCTGAAGGTCATGCAGTAGGCATTCAATGAGTGTGGTCTGGCTGGCTGGCTGGCAGGCAGACTCCTTGCTGGCTTCTTAGTGCTAGCTGCAACCAACATGGGGGGCTTCTGACTGAAGTTCCCGCCCCTCCAACCCCTGCAGCCAATTGTGCTGATGAGGGAGGCAACCCGTGAGTGTCCCACTGACAACGGGATGGGTGGCAACCGTAATAAGACCCAAAATGTTAGAGTCTAATAAAAAAAAGTAGTAATCAAGTCTATTAACAGAAATTCATGTGATATAACATAAATAAATAGGATATATTACTGTGCAGCAAAATTAATAAAACATAAAGTCTTACTACAAAAACAGAGAGCAGTAAGGGAAAGGAAGAAATCAAATTCCATCATGGAAGTATCAAATAGAGGAAACTATAAAGCAATTAAGACAAGAAGTGTTACTGTTAGAAGAGTACAAATGAGGGAACAGATCAACAAAAATATTTAAAAGACATGATATAATCAATGCACAGTATTAGAACAGAACAGGATCTATTGTATGCTATTACAAGGAAAATTATTTACTGTATATATTGTGTTCTACTTCTGGGTCATTTCTGATACTTCTGCTGTACTAATCTATCTCCCTTCTCTTCAAGCCTCCTACTTTCCTTTCTCAACCTTCCCCACATCTGTTGTTGTTTCACCCCATTAAAGCCCTTTTTATTTACGCCTCTTACAATCATTTATCTTCTGTCTTACATCCCTCCTAAAACCCCTGTCCTAACATTTGTTTCCTCTTACAGCTGCTGTTCTCATTTTCCCAATGAGCACACCCAACTAACCCTGCTTATCTGGATCTCCCACACCTTTGCAGCTTCCTCATAGCAAGAATACAAGAGTTAATCTCACCTGCAGGGAAACTATTAGTTTCAGTAATCTTTCTGGTATACTAGGCAAGTTTCTGTAGTGAAACACTTTAGTGCTTGTTTGACTAGTGGCACACTTACTAACTCAATCAAATAATGTTTGATTCCCCTACACTTTCCCCTGAACTTTCTCCCTCCATTCTTCTCTGTTTTTAGCAACAGCTAATACTAAGAACTGCAAAACTAAACAGAACTAATATAGCAGCATGTGTTAGTTTGTTATTACCTGTGTAGGTTTCTTATCTCTAGGAACTGCCTACTCTTAATTACTCCACTGTCTTGAGGCACACATTGCTAACTGATTGTTTCTACTGTGGTATGGCAAGCTGCCTCAAGGTTTTGGCCCACTCAGGCTCACTCCACTCTACTACCCCACCCCCATTCCCACCCACCTCCACAGCAATTACATTTATACCTTTAATTAGCTCCTCCCTTTCCTGTCAAACCCCAAATCAACACACAGACACCTGCACCAGTATCCTCCCATTCACTCCATCCTAAATTATCTTCCTTGTAGCCATCGTCCCTTCCTGAATCTTTCTCATTCTTCTCATTAAGTATAGTACCACAACCATTTCCTAACATGTACTATACATCAAACCTTGTATTGTATTACCTTAATTTCCCTTACCTCCATTCTTCTTTTCCTATCCCACTCCACCTCCCTACTTACTATATTCCACTCCATACTTGGCACCTAACAAAGATTAAATCCTTTGTCATCATAATCAAAGTAAAATTAATTTGCAACCCCCACCATAGGCATCTCTTCCATAATTATATGTCACTACCAGGCCTTCTCTCTATGTGGTGACATTCACCCAAACCCTGGACCTAACAACCATTCTGCACAAAACCTTTCTTCTAGTGCTATGAACCTGTGCTTCACTACAATTAATGTCCATAGTATCTGTAACAAAACCACCAAATTCCATCTCTGGCTGTCTCACTACTCCACAGATATTGTAGCACTCACAGACACCTGACTAAAACCACATATTGCTAACACTGAAATAATCCCTCCAGGATATATTATACATAGAAATGACCGGCTACATAAAAAGGATGGAGGTGTCACATTAATTTACCATGACACTTTAGCTGTTGCTCTATATACTAAACCTATACCAACATTTGGGAATATGGAATTATCACTAGTTAACCTTCACATCAACAGCAGAAAACAATTATGTATTGCTGTACTCTATATTCTCCAGGTCAAACATACCTACTCTGGAAAATCTACTATCCTGGACCACCCTCAATATATCAAATGAAACCATCATTCTTGGCGACATAAATATTATCTGGCAAACTCTCATCCCTGATGCCCCAGTAAATAGTATTAACTTACACAGGTTTACTCAACTCATCTCTAAGCTCACTCGTAAGGTAAAAAAAACAAACAGAATCAACCCTAGACTGGATACTCGTCTCACACACTCACAAATTCTCCAAGGCAGGGACCCTACCCAATACCTTTAGTGACTATCTCCCTGCCTATACCCACAGAACCCAACATCAAAGCAACAAACTGCATTGTCTAAGAACTAGGAATCATACCCATTTCAATGAACAACTATTCTTAGAGATTCTAAAAAACCACAACTAGTTCCCTACCAAATTTCTCCCACTGGATGAAGCAGTCAACTACTTCAATAATGTCTTTTTAAATATTCTAAACAGTCTTGCCCCCACACGTACCAAAACAGTAAAGCCTAACCATGCCCCATGGCTAACTAAACAAATTTAACAGTTACTTACCTCCAGGGATAAAGTCTGGAAGGAATGGCATAAAAACAGAACCACAAAACTTGGACTCAAATATAAACAACTCTGTAACAATGCCAAAAAGTAAGTCAATGATAAAAAAAGGTATTTCTCCACTAAACTCACTTCCTAACAAAAAAAAAAAAAAACAAACAAATTGTTCTGGAACACTGTTTCCTCTCTTCTAAATCTTGGTACACAAAATACTCCTCCAAATTACCTGACAAATACCCTCAAAAAATTGCCCAGGCTTCAATTCTCATTTTATTGATACTATCCAAAAACTTGTTAATGATTTTTCTCTTCAAACTAACAAAAGTATAATTGGCAACATAAATGAAAATGCACCCTCTAACCATTCCCTCCACATCAATTGTAATTCCAATAAAAATACATCCACACCTCTATTTACATTACAACCAGCACTCACCTCTCTAGTTCATAAACTGCTCTCAAAATTAAAACCATGCTCCCCCCTCTTCCAATGGCCTCCCAGCTGAATACCTAAAACTTTCAGCAGATTCTATAGTCTTCCAATTAGCATTCTCATTAACCAATCAATCTCTGAATCATATGTCCCACAGCTATGGAAAAGCTCAATTATTACTCCCCTTCACAAAGGTGGTAACACCAGTGATCTAGATAACTACAGGCTCATATCCATACTTTCACCTCTATCTAAAATTCTAGAAAAGTGTATTTATTCTCAACTGCTAAAACATCTCACAGAGAATAACCTACTGGCTCCCACCCAACATGATTTTCAGCCAGCACACAGTGCAACATCCTTACTGTCATTTACCAACACTGTATACAAAGTTCTTGATGCAGGCCTACTAACATCAGTGATCCTACTAGATCTATCAAATGCTTTTGACACAGTGTCCCACTCAAAACTACCCTTACTACTGGAGACCGTAAACTGCTCCCCACACACTCTAACCTGGTTCCATAACTATCTACACAACTGAAAACAATCTGTTAGATGGCAAAGCAAGCTATCCGATTACCTACTCAACAGCGCAGGTGTTCCCCAATGACCTATTCTTGGGCCATTGCTTTTTAACATATTTATTAATAATCTCCATAAAGCATCCCTGCAAAGTACACTCATTCAATACATAGGCAATTCGACAATAATTACATCCTCTAACAACATCTCAGATCTCCTAAAGTTAACACAAAATGCATTTATTTCCATTGAATCCTGGCTTAATGAAGCTCAACTGCTATTTAATCCCAAAAAATCAAAATCTTTACTCTTCAGAACCAAACCTCTAACTCTAGACTTCAAAATATTCTCTCAGAACAATACAGAAATTGAAATTGTAAAATCAGCTAATCTACTTGGCATTACAATTGATGACAAACTATCCTTTGAGAATCATATGCTCAACTCAATCAAAAAGACCCATTATAAGCTTGGCTAATTCTATAGGCATAAACTCTATCTGGACAATTCTACCAAGTTGAAACTAGCTAATAGTCTACCTCTACCCTCCCTCCTCTATGGTTGCCCCATTTTTACTAACCTACGCACACCTCTCCTGAACAAACTGCAGTTGTGCTATTATAAAATATCTAAGTTTATCTCTAACATGCCAACTCGCACACATCATTGCCTGGCCATTAAATCTATAAACTGGTTTGAGTTCCTTCATTACCTACATTACTACCAACTTACTCTCACCCACAAATAATCCAAATTACTGCCAATCCCTTCATACCATAATACAAACATACACCCTTACTCAGCATCTTAGGTCCTCTAACAAACAACTACCCATAACTAAACCCAACAAAAGAGCTGGACAATGTCTCTATTCCCATGCCATTGCCAAACTTTGGAATGCGTTCCCTCTCTCTATTACCCAACTAGACTCTAAAAACATTTTACATTTAAACTAAAAGACACTATCTCAATAACATTGTCTGTTCTTGTAGTCATATGATTAAACCACCTTAAAAGTTTTTGCCACTATGAACTATAAATACTTTTACTAATTTAGTATAGTTGCAATTTGCACTATCTGTCTTCGTATCCAATCTCTCTTGCTTTCTTTATTTCTGTGGCTGAATAAACAGAATTTATTAAACTTTATTCTTACTTATGAGAATATACAGACAGAATTACTAAAGATTTAACACACTGGGTTGACTTTCTTGTATTGTGCACCTCTATAATATGTATTAGTTTTTGTATATTTACTTCAATTTGTATTAAGTAAAAACTTTCTTGACTTTCAGACTTAAGCTGATGTTATGTAAAAATTTCTGTGGTTGTACGGAGCTTTGCTCCCCAGGCCCCTACTGAGAATGGGTCATTGGCCCCAGTGGACTTTCCTGGTCAATAAATAAATAAATATCAGCACAGACATTAAAACGTAGAAGATATATACATAAATATAAAGGAAAAGTACATTATACGCAATTCACTGATGATCCAAAAAGGTTTTATAGAAAATTGGGAAACAGAGTAAAAGCAATAGAAATACAACAACAAAAAAAAAAATAAGAAGAAATAGATATATTTTGGAGAAAAATTTATGAAGACCCTGTGGAACACAGCAAAGATGCTGAATGGATAGACCAAGTAAAAGAAACAGTAAGATGTTCAAATGTACAGGATATGAAATGGGATGAAGTAACGGCCATTGAAATTTAAACAAAATTAAGAAAAGCTTCACAGTGGAAACCCCCAAGCCCAGATACAGTACCTAACTTCTGGCTAAAAGTATTAACATCATTACTCAAAGATTTAGCCCTGAGTAAGAAATACTTCTAAGTGCACCCTAAACAGATACCAACCTGTTTAACAACAGGAAAAATTATACTCCTCCTTAAAGAGCGAACCTGCAAGCTAAACTTATTGACAATAACTTGTCTTCTGGTGATCTATACACTATATACTGGAATTGATGCCGACAGAGTTTATAGTCATTCAGAAAAAAACTCAATCATGGCAATAGAACAAAAGGGTAAAAAAGAAAGTCATATGGAGCAAATGATCATTTGTTGTTAAATAAAGTCATAATGAAGAATTGTAAAAAGGGGAAGACTCTAAGTATGGTATGGATAGATTACAAAAAAGCATTTAACAGCATTCCACATTCATGGATAAAGGAGTGCTTACAGATGTATAAGAGATGAGCTAAATTGGGCAATTATTTTACAGTGGCCATGGAACAGTGACAAACCACTTTGCAGATAAGCCAAGATAAAGGACAAATTATTATCCCAGGGATCCAAATTCAAAGGGGATATACTAGGGTGACTCTTTGTCACCATTGCTCTTTTGTCTTGTCCTTAACTCATTAAGCTGTCTACTTAGCAGATTAGGTCATGGTTACAATTTGGCTCCCAAAAAACAGCAAAGTGTGAAGACTTCTCATCTGTGGATGATTTAAAACTGTATAGCTCATCTGATGAGGAACAGAAAGCATAACTGGAAGTCAAAACTTTCTTTTATGATATAAGAATGTCATTTGGTCATGATAAATGTGTGAAAGCAAGATTTAAAGGAGGAAAGATGCAGCACTAACAAATTACCAGTCTGGGACAGGAATGTGATATAAAGGAACATGAGCAGGAGGGAGGGTATACATTTGGAAACTGATGAAGGACTGACAATAAAACATGAAAAAATGTGAACAAAACCCAGTAAAGTATATTTTAGAAGACTAAAACTAATACTGAAAACAGCCCTGACATCTAGGAACAAAGTCAAAGCTATAAATCAATTTGATCTTGCTGTTCTATCCTACAGTTTTGGGGCAATTGACTGGCCTCAAAAGGTTTTGGATCAGCTGGACAGGTAAACAAGAAAATTCTTCAGGCTTATCAAATGATACATAAATATCAGTGGATACATAGATTATATATCCCTCATTCTGAAGGAGGTATGGGCCTCCATTAAATTGATTATATATGTAGATCTAAAGGCATACAATTGCACACATATGTGTAGGACTCATTAGATCCAAACATAGTAAAATTTTTGAAACATGAAGAAAACAAATCTTAGATGACTTCACTGCTTAGTTTAACAGAAGCATAACGGTATCAAGCAGAAATGGAAACCGAACCAGAAGTATACAACAATTAGACAGAAACTGAATGTGCCAAAAACAAAAGAAAGAATGTAAGGAGAAGGCTCAGATAAGAAAGCAAGAAATGTGAGAAAGCATAAATATAGCTGCTAGTACACCAAACTCTTGGAACAACTTCATGCTGATCAGGATCTGATGCAGGAATGGTTAAGCAGAGGTTAATTTAAACGTAAAGATGAAAGGTTAATATTAGTGGTCCAGGGAAGTAGACTATGTACACATTAGTTTGCGAGGTCCATTGAATATATGGGAGAAACAGACAAATGCAGGATCTGTAAAACAGAACTGGAAACAGTCACACATCTTGGGTGTGATACGCTGATGGCAGAAGGCCTGAATACTGAAAGGAATAATAACTGGCATTGGGGATTGTGCAAACATTACGATAATGAAGTAACTGAGAAGCACTGGAAACATAAGCCACAAAGCATTATAGAGAATGATGAAGTTTATATCACATGGGATCACCCATTACCAACAGTGCAAAAAACAGATGTGAGAAAACCAGATACAGCAGTCCATGAAAAGAAGACAAAAGTAGCACTGGACATTGAAATTGCTACACTCAGAGATTATAGTGTCTTATGTACAAGTGACTCAAAATCATAAGATACCAGGATTTACAAGCAGAAATGGGGTCAATTTTGAAGAAGGATACCCAGACAGTTCCAGTAGTAGTAGGAGCAATGAGTCTCATAAAAAGAATTTACAGTCTTATTTAGATATGCTGCTGATATATGTAACTCCATATGAGCTGCAGTAGAAGTCACTTCTGGGCATGCTGTGAATGTTGTGAAGAGCACTTTTGGCTAACATCAAAGATTGGAAGAATACTAATTTCACAAACTTTAACCATACTTTGACTTAGGAATGGAGTCCATTTCTGTCATTGTATTAGAAACCCAAAGAATTTTAGAGATGAAATAGGAATGTAATATACTAAGGACTTGTCAATGGATTACAGATGGAGAAGTACAGTCCCAGTCTAAACAGAGGAAACAAGGCAGACATGGGTGGTCATTTGGACTTCATCATGGAAGAAGAAATATAATCATCTCTAAATGGAATGGCTGAGTCATGCAGGCCTCTATAGCCTTTAAGGTAGGATGAATTTGGAGAAATCCGTGCTGACATGCAGAAGTGATCCATATTTTCAGCTGGTTAAGTCAAACACTCAATCAAGAATGGCAGTAGGGTGTGTTGTACTATATAATATTTTCCAAAATGTAGACCTCCTGTCCTAGAGAGTGTACCTTTTAAGTGATAAAAAAAATTCCTAAAATGGTAAGCTTAAGCAAAAAATCCATTTACCTAGCAAGACCTATAAGAATAGTACGTATTCATACCTTAGACCTCATTATTCTCCCTTCTTCACTCACTTCCTTACTTCAATCAATTTCTCTTACCTGACATTATTTCTAAATATCAATAAAGATGTGCACTACCATTAAAATCTGAGAACAATATAGTAAAGCCAAATCCAGCAACAAGTCAGAGGACCACTGAGATTTTATTAAAATAAAAAAATAAAAATCCGACAATGATAAGCACTTTTATCCCATAAAAGAGACTTCTTCAGATAATAATTCCCAATGCAATATCATTTAAATACCCTCCTTTCCTGTATTAATTATGCAATTATAAGTTCAAAATCTTTAACCCTTGACATCCTGACCAGTTAAACAACAAAAATCAATCCAATCATAATGTAAAAGATACACTTTCCAAATATGTTTCAATTAACTTCCTAGCCTTACTTTTTTTGTATTTACACATACTCCAAAACAAAATATAAGACAAACATCTTAATAATACACTAAAAAATATTCAAACAAATACTGCCTTCTCTTTCAAAATTGGTTTAAGGGACACATATTCATTTAAGCCAGGGGGTAGCGTGTCATTCAGCCTAAGCTGCCATATCAAATCTTTATTTAATAATAGCATTTTCCAGTCACCACCTCCAGGATTAGATTGTTATACTTTCTAAAATACCAAAAGTGAATCTTGTAAAATTAGTGCAAACTATAGAATGTTTATACAGTCCACTAGTCTCTTTTTTCATATTTATATCGTAAACATGTTTATATATTCTGGTTTTTAAAGTTGTCTTCATTTTTCCTATATAGAAAGCAGGACAACCCTAGCATTTTGCTAAATAAATCAACCTATTAACACCACAATTTTCATTTTTAAAATATACCTTACTCTGCAACCCATTTTCCAAAATTAAACAGTTGATCTTACCTATAAATGGGCATTGCTTACACATACCTCGTGGAACTGTCCCCTTATTAGAAGAAACAGTATTCCTGACACCCCCTTCAAGTATTTGTTTGGTTTCTTCCTGTTTTCAAGGTAAATACAGGCTCATGTTCTATCTCATTGTATAATTCTTTGCTTACTTTGAAAATGTTCCAATTCTTTTTGAATATCACCCTGAAAGGAATAAGCAAATTGGTCCTATTCATGAATTAAAGCCTTCTCATATCTTCTATCTCTAACCAACCTCCCTGTTTTTTCCAACCCTATTCCTAACAATGGTTTCAATTTTACACCCCAACCTTGGTGCACCTCTGTAATAATTCCAGTCACCATTTATTCAGGGTAACCCCTATTGAGGAACATCTCCTTAAGCTTTGCAAATTCATCCCACACATCTCCATGATCAGATGTCATCCTAGCGATAAGAATAGCTTACCGTTGACCAAATCTCTCTTTTGAAAATATGGGTGGTTGCTAAAATAGTGTAAATAACTGTTCCAAATGGTGTCTTTTCTAAATATGTTAAACTTAAAACCCACTGCTGCATTGGGAAATCATGGTGTCTAAATAACTAATTTTGTCCCTATTCCAACAACTACTGAACTTAAAATAAGATGTACATTGATTTAAGTAATCCACAAAGTCAATAATTCCTTCCACAACCCCATCCCACAAAACAAATATGTCATCCAGAAACCTGACGTATAGATGTAGAAGCTTGGGAAAAGGACTGTTGAAAATAAACTCATTCTTCCACCCTACCATCACCAAACTAGTAAACACAGGGGTGCAAGCAGCACCCATTGCTATCCCTCTAATTTGCTGATAATATTCCCTTTCAAAATGTATAAAATTGTTCTCCAACACTAGTTCCATAAGTTCTACAATAATAGAAACTGACTCTTTGGACAAAGTGGAATATTGATGTAAAGTATCTTGAAAGTATGTCAACCCCTCCTTTCTGGGTATCACTGAAAATAGGTCCACCATGTCAACAGTCAGGAAAATTAAATCTCTTTTCCATATACTCTGCTTCAACTTTCCCAAAAAGTCCCAGGAATCTTTTATCAAATGTGACATATTAACTACCACTTTCTTAGTCCAGTGGTCAATTGAAATTGCTATATGGTGAGTCATTTAACCCTTCACCAATACAATGGGCCTAAATGGGGATTTTTCGACAGATTTATGTATTTTTGGAATCACAAAAATATTTGGGATTATAGAGTTTGGTTGACACCGGAAATGATAAGTATCGCCATCAATTCTTCTGTCCATCAGATATGCTTCTAAATAAATGTGTAACAGCCAATAAGCAATAGAAATCTGATTTTTAACTTGAAAATAATAAAAATTAGAAAAGAATAAGCTAATACTGTCCATTAAATGATTATATATAGACAAAAGAAAAAGAAAGGAAAGGAAAGCATTCTTCTCACATATGATACTCTTACTGATAATATATCTGCTGAAAGACAAGATAAACTAGTAAGACATATACTGCAATCAAACAGAAAAATGAAAAATCTAATATCTAATAATATAAGTCATTGGCTTGTCAATTATCAATATATAACAAATATAGACATTGAAAGGAGTAAGTTAAAAAATTCTAGTTATACTGCACATCTGAAAGATTCAATTTTTCATATTAAGTCTACTATGACATATCCCTTTATTGTGGGGGATACTCATTTGATTAGTTTTTGAATGCATACTCTGAATGAATTTGTTGTAGTGTAAGTGGATTTTTTTTCCAGATCTTGAAATACCAAATCTATTGCTAAATTCAGCATTAATTATCAATGCTTTCTTTGATTCAGACAGAGAAGTCTTTGAGGCAACATAAGGCCACAACATGGTTTGTACTATTCAGGAATATGTGTGCATATATGATGCAGTTAGGACAATTCAGTGGTTTATGGGTGAACTTTAGTTTAATTAAGGATGGGGAGGTAATTGAATTTAAGCCATTACAAATTGTAAAATGAATAACAATGATTATTTCTGGCATGCTGACATGCTAAAGCTCTAGCAGCCCAAATTTAATGTTGCTTGAATCTATGAAGAAAGGGAAGCTGGTGGTTAATGAATAGAGGAGTGGAAATATGGAGTACCATAAATTACAGATTCTAGAACTAGAGGAAATAATGGCTGACATTCTGCAAAGGTATCAGAGTTTCTGATTTGTCTTACTACAGTAGTTATGTGCTTATCAAACTTATTCTGATTATCAATGATCAACAAAGTAGTTTGACTAATTACTTTAGCCATGGAATCATAAAGAACATATGGATTGGTTTTGCACTTTTGAGATAATGGGATCACTGGTATAATTTTTGAGAACTTTTCACGTATAAAACAATGGTATGTTTTATCAGTTTTAAAATATAGTCCAGAACAAATATAGCCAGAGCTGCATGGAGCTGAATGTGCAGCACAGCTTACAAATGACAACAGGGACATCCTCACCTGCAAGGAATATGGAAGAATCATCTACATACCAAATCAGTTTAATGTCATTGCAGTGCTCACATGGCTAAGGGGCTAGACATTCCATACTGAGGAATCCCTAGGGGCATTAGTAGGCTTATTGTCTGATCTCACGGAATACAGCTTACTTTCAAAGGAAGAAGTAAGCAAAATGGAAGCAGTGAACAGACATCTAATATGAGCCCAGAAGTTCCATAACACAACAAGGAGTGGCAATAGTGTATACCATAGGGATTTCTAACACAGTGATCCAGCTACAGTTCAGATGTATACAGAGACATTCAGTGTCATCAAGTAGAGCTAAAATAGTGTCATGACCTGATCCAAATCCATGTTGTACACTAAATATGTAATAATTATTATTATTATTGCTATACATGTACTTTTACATGTTAACGGCCACAGTTAAAATGTATTGCAATCTGAATGAGGGTCACATTACAAAAGGTCTATTTGTAGATATGACAAGGGCCTTCAAAACCGTCAACTATAATGTCCTTAATAAGCTAGCAAGAACTTTGGTGAAAACACCATTCATTTCTTTCAACGCCATCCGAAGGACAGATGCTTTCAAGTTTCTTCTAGGAACACTCTGTCCTCAGTGGTTATTCTAAACACAGAAGTTCCACAAGGCTGTGTTTCTGGCCTTCTTCTTTCTTCTATCTTTTAGATGACCTCCCTCTTGACCTACTAAATCTCAAATAGTTAACTATTCAAATGACATACAACTATTACAATCCAGTCCCAGCCACACTGACCTACAAAACAAGCTCCAGAATGATTTTATATAAGTATGCAGCTGCTCTTGCTTCAATAAACTTGTAGTTTATGTTAAGAAATCTAATGTTATGGTCCTCACTACTGCTAAGAAATTACCCCCTTCCCCCATTGATATATCAGATCAGAAATGTTATACCACTCTCAATGTTATCAAACATATATGCTTAGACCTTATTTTCTGCCCTTTTCATTCATTTAGAACTCACACAATTAATAAATTAATAATATCCTTATTTCAACTGAAACTTTGCTACATAATAACTTATCTTATTTCTCCAAGGGCTGACTCATCCATCACTACAACTATATTAATACCTAAATTAGGATATGGTCTACCTTTTGCTGTCTTGCACTCTGGACATTATACCAACATGACCCAAACCACTGAGAATAGTATATGTGAATTTATCTTTGTAGCAACATGCATTGCTAGATAATTGTAAATTTGCAAACAGTAACTGGCTTTTGGTGACCAATAGGGTTTCCTTTCTCCTAAGGACTCTCATTTTCAAGGTTTTAAAGCATAGTTACTGCCCCACTCTCAAAGTAAAACTCCCCATATCTGGCAACTGTTATGAACCAAGAAGCTTACAAGACAAATATCTTTCTCTTGCTCACACAGAATTTAAAACTCCACTTAATGAAAGAGTTTTTTACAGACTGGGACCATCAACCTGGAACCACCAGTTGAGTGAAATAAAAAATAAAAAAAAGCATTAAAGCCCTTAAAGACCATCGCCATGCTGAATCCCCTTATAACTACTTCAGTGATAATGGTTAATGCCCAAGACATTTCTGTATGACTGATTTATAAATCAGTACTTTACTGTTGTATATTTCATATGTATAGAAATTAATCTGTAATATTGGTACTGTATTGTTGCGAACTGATTTTCCTGCTGTATGAGCCTGGATCATGGATTAAAAGAGTGAATAGGCAGAGCACTTATCTAATAATTAAATAGCAGTAAGTAAATATGATAAAGAGGAGGAGTGTAGACATCAGAATTGTGCATTTCTGTAGAATACTTGAGAGTTGAACAGGAGGGAAACAGGGCAACAATTGTCAAGTGGCACCTCTTTATGAAGCATTGCCACAATGGTCTGCTTCTAGACTGTAGGTACCCTTCCTTCATTGATTGATTCACTGCAGGTACCTTCCCTCAGAAAATGGGACTGCACAGCATAAAATCCCTAATTATCATGGCCCATAACCATTTAATGATTTAATGATTAGGAAATTAGAATGGGAATTCAAGTGAAAAAAAACTGTCATAATAGGATAGAAACCTAACTGAAAATTATGATGTGAAACACACCAGTTGCTCCTTTCTCTGACTCTGCTGGTACCAGAAGTGAGACAGTCTGCTGTATACTGTATAAAGAGGGAAGAATCTATTTCTCTGCTGCAAATCAGGAACTTACAAAATGTCTGAAAAGGACCAAGATGTAAGAAAAATTACTTAGGCATTACTACTGCTAGGTATAGGGGATGAAAAGATGCACTGTAGGCAAACAGCAGTCTGAAACAACATCATTTAAGGGAAAGGAGGTCAAAATTTTCATTCCACAGAAAGGATTGATTCTGATAAAAAATATGTTTGGATTTCTACTGCTGTATAAATTGCTTGAAACAATTATTAATTAAAAGATTAGCAAACTAAAATGATTCATATTACCATTAAATATAAAATTATGCAATTTAAGATATTATTTGTCTTTCAAAATATACTCATATGTGATATTATTAAGGAAATATTTTAAAATGGATAGAAGTTTCTTAATACAGGCTTAAGCTATTGCATATTATAATATTGACGGTATTATTTAACAAAAAATATCTTATTTCTAGATATGAAGATGAAATTAACAGAAGGACTGGTCTTGAAAATGAATTTGTTACAATAAAAAAGGTAAACTATGACTACTGTTAATATGAACAAACATTCTGCAGTATTTATCTCTCCACTATATTTTATAATGTATGTTTCTGTGTAATAGATATTTTAGGAGCTTTATGCTGTTTGTTAAGTGGAGGCAGAGACCAGCAGAAGAGCAAGAGATAAAACATTTTAATAGGCTTAAAGGGTCTGCAAAGTATATATACTCTCTTTGTGTGCATGTGTGTGTGTGTGTGTGTGTGTGTGTGTGTGTGTGTGTGTGTGTGTGTTACTTATTCACTGTTTATTTTCTTTATGCTCACTGTACAGCAAAACAATCATTTGTGAGCATAAAATATGGCATCCATTTGCTTTTTTTCAGTTCATGCTTAATCGTAGCTTACTATGCTGCTGTGAAAGGTAAACTTGTTTTAATGAACAAATCATCCTTCCATGACCACTTTTTCCCATTTTTGCACATGGGGTTGGGGTGTCACTTCATCGGTGACAGCCATCTACTGCCAAGGTTTTCACTGACGGATAGTATCTGTACATTAAAAGCCTGTTGAAGAAGATTTTCTGTCCAATAGGGATTCAACATTTATTTGTCGCATAATTTAATCAGTTTTATTTATATGGTAACCATCATTTTTAGAATTTTTTGTCTGTAAATGTCTGACTTAAGTAGGTCATAAAGTAGCATAACATTAGATTTTCTTCCTTGCAAAATTGCTGTCTAATGAAAAGTGTTCTGGTTTGCAAGCCATTAAGTAAACCAAATTATTCCTGAATAACTGATAAAAATATTTGTTTAGTTGAATATGTTCATAATAAGCTTATGTATTCATAAGTTAGATAAAGTGGTCAAGCCCTACATCTTTTAAGGAGCACTAGCTCAGTAATTATTGGATCAAACACCATATGTTCAGCCCAATCATTCAAAGACTTCTTAAATTTTACTAGACTATTTGTACCTCTGATATAATCAGGTAATTTATTACATAATTGTACCAGCCTATGTGTTAAACATTCTTTTTATTATGTAACTCTAAACCTAACTTTAAATTATGATCTTTACATGTCTTTGCATTATTATATACTTCCAAACCCAATAAAAGCTGAAGGAAAGAGTTATTAAATACCTTATAAACAACTAAACGTCGACCCCTGATATATCTATAACGGGAGTTATAAAGACCCATTGACATGCATCTATTCTTATAGCATAACTGCTTAATATTAAGGATTCTTCCTGTAAATTTACATTGTACTGATTCTATACAATTAATGTGTCAGTTATTAAGAGTACAGAATACTATATCGCATTCAAAAAATTGGTCTGATGTATATCTTAAACTAGCTGAGATCATAATGTTTCTTGTTGTATACTTTTTGAGTATCAAACCCATCTTTCTCAAGGCCTTATCACAGATGACACTCTCCTGATTTGCAAAACAAAAAGAGGAATCAGTCAGTATTCCAAGATACCTATATTCACTAACTTCCAATAAATCAAGTGTAGATAATATAACATATATCCTTAATTTTTGTTTACCAAAATATATCAAATTATAATTTTTCTCACTAAATGAGAGACCAACTGTACTAGGCTGCTCACCTAAGCACAGTAATATTAGTGAAAGCATCTGCATTATTAGCAAAAAATCCAATAACTGTTGGCATACTTAACCAAACAACAATGATCATTATCTAGAATCGAGGCAAAAACAATATTAAACGACATCACTTGTTCATCTATATATGAAAACATTTTTTTGTCGGATAACGTATGTGTCATGTCACTCCCCTGTTAAGTATTTACATGATCTAAGAGAAAAAAAAACTTCAATCACTGCTAGAAGACAAATAGACTCAGCACTTGTGGTGATTTCTTATGCTGATACATTATCGGACAGCTGCATGCTAAGCAATAGAAAGTGAGAGGAGTCTGCACATTTCTAGCGGTTGAACAATGCAGATCTAAAAGTAATAATTTGTATTTGTTGACTATAAGCTCTGTTCTGCAAAAATCTATCATTTCTCTAAGAAATGTTCCATTCTTGGTATCTGAAAAGATGTATACCACTTACATGCTGGCATATTAGCAATACATATATTACTAGACCTCTAGATTTGTAAGATACATGTCTATCTGTTTCATCATGCCTGACTCTCAGTGTATCTGGTAATGTGTGTCCCACGAACAGCACAGCATGCCTTATGGAATAGATTACTGCTTCACGTGAAGCACAGTACCTCATTAATGCTTTTTTACTGCAACCTGGATAACTGGATAGGGCACAGAAAATACACCCCTTGGATTCCACCTGTGTCCCTGCTGGACAGGGGCATCGGGTGCTGACTTGTCAGAACATGGGCTAAATTCTTGGCTAGGCTTGTAACGGCCCCAGGGCCAATAGCCTAGTAACTTCCTATGATCCTATGATCCTATTAAGTATTCACATGACCTAAGAGAAAAAAAAAACTTCAATCACTGCTAGAAGACAAATAGACTCAGCACTTGTGGTGATTTCTTATGCTGATACATTATCGGACAGCTCCATGCTAAGCAATAGAAAGTGAGAGGAGTCTGCACATTTCTAGCGGTAAAACAATGCAGATCTAAAAGTAATAATTTGTATTTGTTGACTATGAGCTCTATTCTGCAAAAATCTAGTATTTCTCTAAGAAATGTTCCACTCTTGGTATCTGAAAAGAAGTGTACCACTTACATGCTGACATATTAGCAATACATATATTAATAGACACCTAGATTTGTAAGATACATGTCTATCTGTTTCATTATGCCTGACTCTCAGTGTATGTGGTAATGTGTGTCCCACAAAAAGCACAGCATGCCTTACTTCTTACATGACATACATGTTTTCATTCTGTTTTCATTTTTTTCTCTACTATATACTTTATCTTATTCAGGGTTACGAGGGAGCCAGACCTGTTCTAGCACTCACTGTGCATGCTACACAGCCAACAATGGGTGGGACACCAGTCCAACACAGGGCAGTGCTTACTCGCTCTTTCACCAGATAGACATGTGTGGGCACTTTTATTTAACCTACTGGCAAGTTTCTGTAATGTGGAAGAAACACAGAGACCCAATTTAAAAACCCAGTCTGGCACAGAAGACAATACAACAAATAGCC
>NC_056743.1:1035659037-1035666537 GCF_019279795.1 Protopterus annectens | reverse complement strand
TGAAGTTCATCAAGAGCTTTATGATTTTCTGATGTGTCGCCAAATCAATCATGATTTATATTCTTACTTTTTAGTTGAGCAACCTAGGATACCTTACATAAAAGGGTTACCCAAGGTCCATAAGAATATGATACCACCTCCTTTACACCCCATTGTTGTAAGTAATGGTTGGATCACTGAAACTATGTCCGTGTTTATTGAAAAGAAACTTAGACCTATAGTTAATAACATTCCATCCATTCTTAAGGACTTATATCAGTTATTAGAAATTTTAACACACTTTGATGGAGGTCTCCCTGGAGATTGTTTATTAATTACCATGGACATGAAAAGTCTTTTTACTTCTATCCCGAACAACTATGGATGTGAAGCAATTAGACATCTTATTAATGATAGTGGATCCTTTAATAATGATGACCAAATTCTTCTTAATGCTGTTTTACAGCTTGTACTTAATAATAATGTCTTTCTATATGGTAAGGAACTTTTTTTACAACAGTGGGGAGTGGCCATGGGCACTCCTTGCGCAAACACTTATGCGAACCTTGTTGTTCACTATTGGGAAAATACATACCTTTTTAACAATCCCCTTTTCAAAAAAATGTTACTCTATCAGCGTTTTGTAGACGATGTCCTTATCTTCTGGAAGGGGTCCATAGAAGAATTCAAACTCTTTGTTACATATTTAGAATCTACTACCTCCTTTTTTAGATTTACGATGGAGTATTCTGACACTAAGATAGACTTTCTAGACATTACGATTACAAAAGATGCATTTGGTCTCCTACATACTTCTATATATAGGAAACCGTATTGGAAAAACACGCTTTTAGAGTTTAACAGCATGCACCCGAGACATGTCTTTAGAAATATTATAAAAAGTCAGTTTATGAGGGTGCAGAAAATATATAGTGACCCCGAAGATTTGTCTACACAACTAATGGACTTAGAACTTTTATTTATAAACAGAGGTTATGATCAAACATTAATTGATTCTGTTAAACAGTCCTTAAAGATAACTGAGACACCACATGAAGGCACAATGCGACGACATATGACACACTATAATGGAAAACTTAATAAATATGAAATAACTTTTCAGACTAGGTATACTAGCGATAATAAATACATTATTAATATCATTAAAAAGAATTGGCATATTTTACAAACTGACAGAGACATTAAAAAATGTATAGGAGAAAGACCTGTGTTTGTGTATAAAAATAGCAAGAATTTGAAAAGGCTATTATGCATTGAGAAGTTTAGGGAAGTTGATTCACCAGTTATCCCTAGGTCTCTAGTTCATATAACAGGAACTTATCCATGCAATGCTTGCAATATGTGTCCATATATCTCTAAGGAAGAAGAGTTCAAACATCCTTTTATGAACCTCTATTTTAGACCTAGATTTAAAGGTACCTGTAATAGCTCTAACTTGATATATCTCGCAGACTGTTGTCATTGCAATGTGTTTTATATAGGCATGACAACAAGAATGCTAAAAGAGAGAATTTATAATCATTTACACAACATAAAAAAGAATGATGTGAAGAATGCATTATTTAAACATATAAAGGACAATGTTGGACACACTTTTAGGTTTAGGATACTACAGGTCACCAAATCCAATATACGCAAAGGTGATATATTCAATGAATTGGAAAATGTAGAACTATCTTGGATACTATGCTTTAAAGCACAACACCCACCTGGCCTCAATCAATACATTAGTATAAGATCTACACTTAAGAAACGTAGTTTGAAATAAATACCTAATATATATTTTTAATATATGGGATTTTATAGTGTCCCCTGATTTATAATCTGTAGGTATTGCACAATGTGATATATACATATACATATGCTTTAGATAAGAATTTTTAACTCATATTTCTTATTTAATAATTTATATACATTATATTTTTATATTGTATATTTTATGACGTGATATATTTCATGACCTCATTTTTTTGATATTGTACATAATGATTTGATAGTGAGTTAATACTTTACAGAATGGTTCTTTTGAAATATATATCATTTAAATGTTTAATCTATCAACTGATATATTAGCTATTGTTACTTCAACATTTTATTAGCTTATCAAATATGTTCTATATTAGTGATAGATCTAATATTTTAACCTTTATTTTTTCATTATTTACATTTTTTATTGCTTTTATACGTATGTATTCACATTTCTTATTATATATGAAAATGGTCTCATTCCTTATTGTCACCTAATATAGAAGCCTATATATATTCAGTTTACTATGAACTATTATAATAATGAATTTATTGTTCTTATATTTGATTCAGATATAGATATATATATTTTGCTTCACTTTTTGAGACTTGCTTCAAATAGGTACTTATGGTATTTTTTTGGATTTATATATTGTTTTTGGTAGCTATAAGCACTATTTGATTTACTGGTTCAAATGAATATTTATATTATATATATTCTTTTAACATTTTTTATTATATACCATATATTTATGCTTTCTGCAATTTTAAATAAACTGCATAGGTTTATTTATATATTTTTGCGGGTCCTTTATACATATTTCTACACACTGATTCTGATTTAATTTGATTTATATATTATAACAGGATCAAGTAAATAATTCCTTGCTGAACACGCAGTTTATGCTTACGGAGCTATACACCTTTTAGCTGTCTTTAGCCATTTTATATGAATTATTGATTTATTTAATTAACTGACACTTGTTAAGCTTGATGTCTTTTGTATAAAAGAAGTGCTTTTTCAATGTAAAAATTGATCTGAAGAAGCGTACTGGGTCTGGTACGCGAAAGTGCTTATCCATCTTGTTCTGTTCTAATAAAGGAAGATTTTACAGCATCGTGGTGGTCTTCTATCTGGTGTTTTTATCTATCTACTAACAAAAGGAAGAAGTATAAGTTCAAACAACTACATTTGTTTGTTCATTTTCAGGAAAGGGCACAGAATAATGCTGCTTGCATCTCTGCACCTCTGATCACTGTTCAAGACTTTGAGAAGCAAAATGAAAGCTGTGACAAGAAGAACATTTTGGACTTTTATGAGCCCATTAGCTTTTAAAGTCACATTGATAAAATGCTATACAACAGACTGTAAATGCATCCAGATTAATCATAGTCAAGTTCAGAGTAGAACAGAAACCAGCAGAATGCCTGAAACAAAATGACAAGTGATACCATCAATTATACCAATGTAAGCGATGAAGGGCAAAATCGTGCAATCAAGTAATGTTGAAAATGCAATATTAGTGAAGCATAGCCAGAGAGTACACGTTATAGAGATAATAATAAAAGGTGAAGGAGTAAAAAGATCACCACATATAATAAAAAGTGGTAATGTGCAAAGGATGAGCTAGCAAAATGAGTAATGAGAATAAATCAGGAACAAACAAAGACAAATGGACAGCTATGTACATCAACAAAAAATAAAAATAAATAAAAAAAAATGACATTGAGGGAATGTGGTCTAAAAAAGTAAGTGAACAGTTTTCAGTCATTTATGCTGTAATAATAATAGATAATATTTGTCAAATGGAGCTACATAGTTTCCAAACAGGCTGCCCTTAAAACCATTGTTACGCCTGTCAGATTTAATGTAAGAGGTAGAAGAGAAGCAGAAGTCATTATTGTTAGCATACCAACGATGAACATTACTGACTGTCAGCTGAGCACTATTGTATACAAATTGAAAGGAAATAGGAAGCAAAATAAATCCAATTTAGCCTGTAACTTAAGCCAATCAAATGCTAACAGTGGGAAGATCTTCCACTCAGAAGTATACGAGCTATGCTTTGCCAACTCTAACATGATGAATAAAGTGGTTGAGAGGTATGTATATAGCTCTAATCCATTTAACAGTAAGGAAATGAGCAAGGAATTTTCATTCTTGACCTTTGTTTTTTGAAATGCCTTCATTGAAGGTTGGGTGTCGAGCTGGCACCTCGGCGTTTCTTAAAAATCTACTGCCAATCATTAGCAGACCAGAGTTCTGCTGTGGTGACCCCATAACGGGAAAAAGCCGAAAGACAAACAACAACAACAACCTTTGTTTTTTGAAATATGAAAATATCTAAATCCATAATGGCAACACATAAGGTGGTTGAACCTTTCACTGAATATAGGGAATGCACATCAAGCTGCATTGGTTGTGTAAACCTGAATGTATTGTATAATATTAATCTCCTTACTGGATTTATCAGTATGTGGTAAAATTGCCAATTCGGTAAGTTAATTGTTTGTGTCTTTTTCTGAAAGATTGTGAGCCACATACTTACAGAAGGGCAAAATCCTGCACAAAGTAGCAAATAATCATCTTCATATTAATATTCTATAAGGATTATGTTTACACAGTTAGAAAATGGCTTCCCATTGTAATTCTGAGACTCATAAGTGCAAGCTCAGGAATTATGAAAAAAACTAGTTTGAAATTATACAGAACAGTGAGTTACAAGACAGCAGTGAATGTTGAACATTGCTATTCTCCTTTAAAGTTGTTTTTTTACAGGGGGGAGCAACCCCCCCCCATCTCCCTGAACCACCCCCCTTATACATACCAAATATGAGACAGCCATACCTTTAAGAAAATACAATATTATGAGAAACACCAATCTTGAACTTAATATATTTAAGTCCACATTTTTGGTTATTCAGTCTTGCTGTTGTGAGACCTGTAGTAATGTTCCTCAGAATATCAAATAGTTACCATAGAAAACGTCTTTCTGACATAAATGGTAGATAGCAATGGTCCCAGCTGTGAGGTTCGGGAATGTTCTTGTCAATCAAAGAGGGTCCAAAAATGAAATTTTCCATTTCACATTGCTCATCTTACTTTTTAAGTAAATGTTGAACCCATTTAAGTTAGAGGTCAAAGCCAATAAAAGAAAGTATTTTTATTAAATCACTGTTAGCACTAGTTCTTAAAAAATCCTATCCCACCAAATTGACTCTCATGTAGCCCAAAAACTGATACCATAAAAACAGTAACTTCTGCGTTGAAGTCTTTCCAAAAACAATGGTGTGATTAAAAAAATAGCCGTTGCAGTAGACAGAACATAAAGCCTTCTTGTTTGTTACAATTCAAGTCTTATTTGGACTGAGGACAGAAACAACTGAAAAATGGCCCTATCAGTACGAGTTGTTTGCCTTTCGGCTTTTTCACAGTTAGGGGTCGCCACAGCGGAACTCCGGTCCGCTAATGATTGGCAGTAGATTTTAATGAATGCCGAGGTGCCAGCTCGACGTCCAACCTTCAATGAAGGTACACCCATTTACGCATGCCTTTCGAACACCCATCCAACCTCAGGGAGGACATGCAGACTCCACACAGAAGGCACTTCACACACTCCAGCCAAGAATCGAACAAGAGAACCTCTTGCTGTGAGGCAACAACGCTAACGCTGCACCACCGTGGCTAATCGAGTACAAGAGGAAAATAAATGCATCTATCCAGGTGTTGAGTTTCACGTATTTCCTAAAACTACTATCAATGATTAAATTAACCATTCCAATGAGAAACATGGTGCTATAAATTTAGAAGTTGAGAGATCTGATCAAAAAGACATTTTTTTTATATTTGAGAGTCATTTGTTGACATGATAATTGCTTATCTTTTTTGTCTGAAGTTTTCATGAAGATGGTAAAAGTGCTGAGATGAATGTTGTTCAGGAATAAGCCTTTGAAGCAAGACTGAAAATAGGGTTTAAACTTACAGCAATAACACAGGTATTTATAGGGTTATAAAGACATGCATCTGGATCATATCTCCACGGGCCTCCGCTGAAAATTGGCTTTGTTCCAAGTTGGACATTTTTGGTTAACAAATGTTAAATTAAATAAAAATAAAATAAATATTTATCATTGAGAATTGGGATGAAATATTGTCCTGAAACTGTTCTGCAGTTTACCAACAGCATGCCAAAATTTCTTTGCGGATACTCGGAAAGCAATATTATCTAAGAGTTCATTTATATTTTCATTGATAACTTCTTGCAGTTGTAGCTATATTGTGTAGAGATGCAATAGGTATCAAAGAGTCTGTTATTCAAATTGTGAGCCCAGATTCTATCTTATCTAGTAACTGTAACTTTAAACTCAAGTGACATCCATGGCTGACTCAGTTCTATTTCATCATAAGCTTTTAGCAGGGCAGAGATGTCTAAAATCATAAGATAGTATTGTTAAATAGCATAAGGACTCAGCTTTGGAGGGAGCAGTCTGAGGACATACTCATCAGTACTGATCAGTCTTGACAGGATCAAAGGTCTTTTAGGTTCTCACCCTAAAGAATATATGGAAGAGTGGTATTTTATTACAATTTCAAGGTGGAGATGTTGAGTAATGATCACTTAGTGAATGCAGAAAAATACCTGCAGGAGCGATGTTAACAGAATATGAGGCTAGGATCTAACTAAGAAAACTGTTATCTCTGTCTACCAGGCCTTACATCAGCACTAATTGATGTAGAGATAACTGCTTTAGACCAAAATATGTATATCAGCTATATGAAAGGTGTTCTTCTCAGGCCCCAATCAATGTTTAGACCCTGGTCAAATATTTTTTTGCTGGTAGGGGACTGTATAGGTACCTGTGACCTTAATGATCATATTACCCTTAATGGTAACAGTTCTGACTGGAATCAGTTGATGTCATATGTTATTAAGGGAAGATTCCTTTCTTTCTTTTGTCAAGATGGCAACTTCATCTGCCCTTTTGAAGGCATGGTAATAGCCGAAAATAATATATTCAGATAGAGTTGCCACTTTATTACAAAGGAATGTCTTTTCTGATGTGGTGATGTCAATGACTTCCAAAAACATTGCCACTGCTTGAACTGATTGCATACTCTGCTTACATTTATGTGAATAAGCCTATGACTGAAAGTAGGAGTCATGCAAGAGGTAAAATAGATAATGTTCTGCGCTGTATATGGGAGGAACAATAGTAATGCAAGAATCTTTTATACTAAAATGGTATGGTTACCTCCTGCCAACTGTAGCGGCCATGCAATATGAAACTGTTAATAACACCGCATCTGCATGAGACTATGGGAGTTCCCACCCCCACATATATATATATATATGTGTGTGTGTGTGTGTGTGTGTGTGTGTGTGTGTGTGTGTGTGTGTGTGTGTGTGTGTGTGTGTGTGTGTGTGTGTGCGTGTATATATATATATATATATATATATATATATATATATATATATATATAAGGGGAGTCTTTTGATTGGTCGGATTCACTTCAATCAAAAGTGAATTTGACCAAAACAATTATGTGAAAACCACTTCTGGTGACAGTGGCATTTTCCCTTTTCTCCAATGTTGTGTGACCTTGGAGTATATCTATATTTATATCTATATCTATTTGGTTGTACTTCGAAATCCCGATGCCCATATAACCAATGTTCATTTACGCAAGATGAAAATGGTGAAAGATGAAATATCTGAATGTGAAATTTTCCCAGGGTAAGTAAACACTTTCCC